>NC_083871.1:23710388-24013418 GCF_032452875.1 Bos javanicus | reverse complement strand
GTCCATCACCAACACCCAGAAATGGTTCAAACTCATGCACACTGAGTCATCCATCCAACCATCTCATCTCTGTCATCCCGTTCTCCTCCTGCCTTCAGTCTTTCCCCAGCTTTAGGGTCTTTTCCAGTGAGTCAGTTCTTAGCATCAAGTGGCCAAAGTATTGGAGCTTCAGCTTTAGCATCAGTCCTTCCGATGAGTATTCAGGACTGATTTCCTGTAGGATTGACTGGATCGATCTCCTTGCAGTCCAAGGGACTTTCAAGAGTCTCCTCCAACACCACAGTTCAAAAACATCAAGGCTTGGTGCTCAGCTTTCACTTTGGTGCAAGTCTGACACCCATAAATGACTACAGGAAAAACCATAGCTTTGACTAGATGGACATTTGTCGGCAAAGTAATGTCTCTGCTTTTTAATATGCTGTCTAGATTTGTCACAGTGTTTCTTCCAAGGAGCAAGCGTCTTTTAATTTCATGACTGTAGTCACCATCTGCAGTAATTTTGGAGCCCAAGAAAGTAAAGTGTGTCACTATTTCCATTGTTTCCCCATCTATTTGCCATAAAGTGGTGGGGCCGGATGCCATGATCTTAGTTTTTTGAATGTTGAGTTTTAAGCCAGCTTTTTCAGTCTCCTCTTTCACTTTCATCAAGAGGCTCTTTAGTTCCACTTCGCTTTCTACCATAAGGGTGGTGTCATCTGTATATCTGAGGTTATTGATATTTCTCCTAGCAATCTTGATTCTGGCTTGTGCTTCATCCAGTTCAGGATTTTGCATGATATACTCTACATATAAGTTAAATAAGCAAGGTGACAATATATAGCCTTGTATACTCTTTTCCCAATTTGGAACTAGTCCATTGTTCCATATCTGGTTCTAACACTTGCTTCTTGACCTGCATACAGATTTCTCAGGAGGCAGATAAGGTGGGCTGGTATTCCCATCTCTTTAAGAATTTTCCACAGTTTGTTGTGATCCACACAGTCAAAGGCTTTACCATAGTCAATGAAGCAGAAGCAAATGTTTTTCTGGAGTTCTTTTGCTTTTTATATGATCCAACAGACCTTGGCAATTTGATCTCCAGTTCCTCTGCCTTTTCTAAATCCAGGTTGAACATTTGGAAGTTCTCTGTGCATGTACTATTGAAGTCTAGCTTGGAGAATCTTGAACATTACTTTGCTAGTGTGTGAAAAGAGTACAATTGTGCTGTAGTTTGAACATTCTTTGTCATTGCCTTTCTTTGGGATTGGACTGAAAACAGACCTTTTCCAGTTCTGTGGCCACTGCTGAGTTTTCCAAATTTGCTGGCATTTTGAGTACCTCACTTTCACAGCATCATCTTTTAGGAATAGACATAGCTCAGCTGGAATTCTGTCACCTCCACTAACTTTGTTCATGGGGATGCTTCGTAAGGCCCACTTGACTTTGTGCTCCATCTCTGGCTCTAGGTGAGTGATCACACCATTGTGGTTATCTGGGTCATTAAGATCTTTTTTGTATAGTTCTTCTGTGTATTTGCCACCTCTTCTTAATATCTTCTGCTTCTCTTAGGTCCATACAGTTTCTGTCCTTCATTATATCTATCTTTACATGAAATGTTCCCTTGGTATCTCTAATTTTCTTGAAGAGATCTCTAGTCTTTCCCACTGTATTGTTTTCCTCTATTTCTTTGCTTTGATCACTTAGGAAGATTTTCTTATCTCTGCTCACTGTTCTTTAGAATTCTGCATTAAAATGGATTTATCTTTTCTTTTCTCCTTTGTCTTTTGCTTCTCTTCTTTTCATAGCTATTTGTAAGGCTTCCTCAGACAACCATTTTGCCTTTTTGCACTTCTTCTTCTTGGCGACGGTTTTGATCACGGCCTCCTGTCCAATGTTATGAAGTTCTGTCCATAGATCTTCAGGCACTTTGTCTATCAGTTCTAATCCCTTGAATCTATTTGTCACTTCCACTGTATAATGTAAGGGATTTGATTTAGGTCATACCTGAAAGGCCTAATGGTTTCCCTACTTTCTTCAATTTAAGTCTGAATTTTGCAACAAGGAGTTCATAATATGAACCACAGTCAGCTCCTGGTCTTATTTTTGCTAACTGTATAGAGCTTCTCCATCTTTGACTGCAATGAATATAATCAATCTGATTTTGGTATTGACCATTTGTTGTTGTCCATATGTAGAGTCATCTCTTATGTTGTTAGACAAAGCTGTTTGCTATGACCATTGTGTTCTCTTGGCAAAACTCTATTAGCCTTTGCCCTGCTTCATTTTGTACTACAAGGCCAAACTTTCCTTCTACTCCAGGTATCTCTTGACTTCCTACTTTTGCATTCCAGTCCCCTATGACGAAAAGGACATCTTTTATTGGTGTTAGGTCTAGAAGGTCTTGGGTAGGTCTTCATAGAAGTGTTCAACTTCACCTTTTTCAGCATTAGTGGTTGGGTCATAGACTTGGATTACTATGATATTAAATGGTTTGCCTTGGAAATGAACAGAGATCATTCTGTCATTTTTGAGATTGCATTTTGGACTCTTCTGTTGACTATGATGGCGTCTCCATTTCTTATAAGGGATTCTTGCCCAAAGTAGTAGATATAATAGTCATCTGAATTAAATTTGCCCATTCTGGTCCATTTCAGTTCACTTATTCCTAAAATGTCACTGTTCACTCTTACCATCTCCTATTTGACCACTTCCAACTTACCTTGATTCGTGGACGCAACATTCCAGGTTCCTATGCAATATTGTTCCTTATGGCATTGGACTTTACTTCCATCACCACTGGGCTTCATTTTTGCTTTGGCTCAGCCTCTTCATTCTTTCTGGAGCTATTTCTCCACTCTTCACCAGTAGCATATTGGGCACCTACTAACCTGGGTAGTTAATCTTTCAATGTCATATCTTTTTACCTTTTCATACTGTTCATGGGGTTCTTAAGGCAAGAATACTGAAGTGGTTTGCCATTCCTTTCTCCAGTGGACCACGTTTTGTCAGAACTCTCCACCATGTCTCATGTGTCTTGGATGGCCCTACACAGCATGGCTCATAGTTTCATTGAGTTAGACAAGGCTGTGATCCAAGTAATTAGTTTGGTTAGTTTTCTGTAATTGTGGTTTTCGTTCTGTCTGCCCTCTGATGGATAAGGATAAGAGGCTTGTGGAAGCTTTGAAGAGGAAAATTTTTGTCAAATCAATTTCTACAGAATAAGTGCCAAAGAATGTGCGAAAATGAATCATTTCATATGAGACATGGCAGTTTTATTTAAGACTGCCATATTAATAACACTATAGCCCTTTACATCATCATCTACTGTAACCCATATGGTTTTAACCAGAGGCCATATAAGTGAACATATAAGGGGATGTGTCTGTGTCTGTCTGTGTTAGTTGCTCAGTCCTATCCACTCTTTGCAACCCCATGAGCTGTAGCCCACCAGGCTCCTCTGTTTATGGAATTTTCCAGGCAGGAATATGGAGTGGGTTGCTATTTCCTCCTCCAGGGGATCTTCCTGACGCAGGGATTGGACCCAGGTCTCCTGTATTGTAGGCAGATTCTTTAACATCTAAGCCTCCAGGGAAGCTCAGAAGGGGATATAATGGGGGCAAATCATAGTGAATCCTTCACTTTTTTTATGTAGATACATTGCTATATTATATATTGATATATTTTTAAACTAAAATCAAATATAGGTATAATAAAACTCATTTTTTATTTTAATTATGAATGGTAATTATTTGGAAAGAAACTTATGGTTCAAAGAAGCTTGTCATACATATATCTTTAAAACAGTAAGAGTTATAGGTGAATAGTTTCATATTTTATTATATATATTATTTTTCATAAATATAATTTCCTCCACAATATCATATCTTTCTTTCTTCTCATGGAAGTGTTCAGGAGATAAACTTTCATTTTTGAAATTTTGTCAAGCAAAGACCATATCTCAAGGGTCAACGTCAATGAGTCTTCACCAGGCTGAACACAGTAATGGAACTGCCCCCCAGATTGAGAGGTAGGGCATTATTAAGATACCAAAAATCTTTCTTGAGTACCCCATTTCACTTAATAACCCTAACGATAAAGGTGACTGCTGTCCTGACTTAAGAGCTTAGATTAGTTCTGCTTCTTTTTGCTATTAATGGAATCATACATTACGTGCCCGTCTGTTTCTGACTTCTTTGTTTCAACATTTTACTTGTGAAATTTATCCATGCTTTTGCCTTTAGTTGCAAATCATTCATTCCTGTTACTGTGTAGTATCTTTTTGTAAGGATATTCCATTTTAGTCAACCTAAACATTTATAGATAACAGTAAGGAATACCTTTTCAGATATTTATTGGCTTTTAAATATCTAGTATCTTTTGCAAATATCTGTTCAAGTCTTTTGTACATTCTTCTGTTAGATTTTTGTCTTTCTCCTATAATAAGTTTATTTTAAATATGTTTTTTGTTAGAGTATATATACTGCAAATATTTTTTCCACTCTGTGGATTGTGGTATCTTTTGCCAAATATTAAGATGGTAATAAAAGTTCAATTAAAAGAAGAGTTCTAAAAAATTTATTTGAATGTATTCTATCCTTCCCTATTTATTTTATCTAAAAAGCTGATTTTATCTCTTGATATATTTAAGAACAAACATACTCTTTTTACCGATATCTGAATAAATAGCTTTTTCAACATTGACTCTCCATTATCTGAATGAATTATCAGACTCTTTGCCTAAAGGGGACCATTAGTATACTAAGTAGTTTTTTACCAAATAGTTTAAGGTTCATATATATTCATTTTTAGTAAACCAGCATATTGTTGACAGTGGGATCAGTAATGCTACCAACTAATGCCTAAGTGTCAACATTTCAAGCAAATCATTTCTTATGTCAAATTCCGTTTACTCAAGGAATAAGCAAATTATTATAATTATCTCCTCTCACCTCGTTTTTAGTAGATTAATTGACAATTCTGTCTTTTTATGGATGAATGCATATATACATATGTGTGTGTGTGTGATGAAATAACACACACACATACATAGAGTTGAAAATAGTGACTTACCAGAGGATAAACTGCAAATAATATTTCAGGCCTGAAGAACATTTAATTACAAGTATAAGTTTGACATCATTTATTACTGTGATTTGCAACAAGTCTACAAGATTCAAATATAAAGATGTTAAGTTTCCTCTAAGCAAAAGCATTGATCTGAAGACTTTTAACTTCTTCCCATTGACAAAATATATCGGAAAAATGTGGGAAAGGCCAAATAGAGCTATTTGTTCTTAAATACTTTAAAGCACTGCATTTTTTTCAAAGTATTCCTTAAGATTTCCTAAAGGAAATCAGTCCTGAATATTCATTGGAAGGACTGCTGTTGAAGCTGAAACTCCAATACTTTGGCCACCTGATGCGAAGATCTGACTCATTTGAAAAGACCCTGATGCTGGGAAAGATTGAGGTCAGAAGGAGAAGGGATGACAGAGGATGAGATGGTTGGATGGCCTCACTGACTCAATGGACATGAGTTTGAGTATGTGGGAGTTGGTGATAGACAGGGAGGCCTGGCATGCTGCAATCCATGGAGTTGCAAAAAGTCGCACACGACTGAGCGACTGAACTGAACTGATGCCTTAAGCATAATCATTAATAAAAGAAATCATTAAATAGTATTGTTGTAGCCACATTTTCTGGGAAACAAACTCACTCAGAAGGACAATGCAGATAGTGGAGAGCAGTTTATTACACTGGCAGGCCCAAGGCAAAGTCTCCTCTTAGCCAAGGACCCACACCGACCTTTGTGAAAACCTTGTATACCTTAAATGTACTGCTCAAGCCCACATCCCCAAATTCCTTAAACCTAGCCTGGAAAGTGTTAAAGGGAGATACAATCAGGTTACAGCCATGATTCATAATCAGAAGGGTCAGCTGGTTATACATTGTAGCCTATACCAATGGGTACCATAAAGATTACAGAGGTGATTGACTACAAGGGGATTATTACATTCTTTTTGGCAATGGGAAATCTTGGTATAGAATCTGGTGTTTATCATTCTGGGAGGCCAGTTCGGCCATGGTATGTTATCCCCATGGCTACCAGGCGCATAGTCCAAAGCTCACTTGAAAGTGCAAGATGGAGTTTCCTTCTTTTCCTTCGGCCTGTTCCTTTCCTCCCTCAGTATAAATAGGAGAAAGAATAAAACAGAATAGGGAAGTAGTAATATCAGTATCATTTAGAGTTTGTAACTTTAAAATTTCTAGTTTTTGAAAATAGCCTAATACTTCCTCCAGATTACATTAAAATAATTGTACAGCATTCTTTTCTTCTACAGTGACTTTTTTGTGTGACTAAGTGATTTAAGAACAAAAACAAATGTTCCTTTGAATTATTTTTCATTTTCAATCCGTTCCTTAGGGGCCATTGTTTTTTCTTTCTCTATTGAAAATTTTAAATCTAAGCCCAAAATGTTCTCTGATGCATTAGAAACATATTTTCCCCCTATGCTCTTGACTTTGCCTAGATGGATAAGTCATAAAAGGATGGGGGCATAAGCTGTTTTTAGAATTGTCTAATGTACAACCACTTCTCTAAATTAAAGAAGTACTCCTTCCAAGTAAACTCCTCTTCATATACACACATATGCATATTCATGCATAAAAATAAGCTAAATAAGTCACAGGAGACATATTTTTTCTTGGACTTTTATTTCAGGAAATGTAAAATCCAGCTGAAAGGAAATGGGTTGCAGAGAATACACAACTTATTTATTGTCAAATTCATTCAAGTTAAATGACTCAGTGGAGCCTGCAGTCATCAAGAGGAAGGGGAAGTTGAGTAATAGAAATATCCACAGTGTGTTATTTAACCAACAGAGAGCTATAATGGAAGACAAGTGAGAGTTTTGATTGAGGTGCGGGGCTCTCTCTGGAGTGGGCACTTGTACCTCTGTTTCATAGGCGAAAGCCACTGGGCGTCCAGTCACTTCATTTCTGTTTGATCTTTTAGGGGGTGGAATGACTCCTGATCTCTGTGCTGTAAAAATATCTGTGATGGTGTTCTGCTAAGAGCAAATATAAAAAATATCCAAATAACTGTACTAATCTTCATGTTTTCACATCTTACATATTTTTTTGGATGTTTCATTCTGGTCATTTTGTTGGACTGAATATAGATTTTTTTAAATTTATTTACTTAATGAGTCAGCACATTGAAGTTAATATTATAGTTTAGTAGCTGCTGCTGCTAAGTCACTTGAGTTGTGTCCGACTCTTAGCGACCCCATAGACGCCAGCCCACCAGGCTCCCCCGTCCCTGGGATTCTCCAGGCAAGAACACTGGAGTGGGTTGCCATTTCCTTCTCCGATGCAGGAAAGTGGAAAGTGAAAAGTGAAAATGAAGGCGCTCAGTCGTGTCCGACTCTTAGCGACCCCATGGACTGCAGCCTACCAGGCTCCTCCGTCCATGGGATTTTCCAGGCAAGAGTACTAGAGTGGGGTGCCATTGCCTTCTCCAAGTTTAGTAGCTTCCTTAACTAAAGTTCCAAACAAGAATTTCTTCATCTGAGAATTTATTTCAGAAACTTTTAGCCCTGTAGAAATAGCCAAAGCATCTAGATAACACCAATATCTTTGAAACATCAGAACAAATTTACAGTTCCAAAAATAGCTTCAACATGTTACCATCTCACTATTCAATATGGCATGCTTTTCTTTTCTAGTCAAGCCTTTGAAGGTAGGGTAGATAATTCACCTTGAATTTTTCTTCAAACTTTTAAATGATCCATAAATATCCTTCCATAAAAGACCTAAAACTACTTTTTTGGAAAGCCTTTAAATTTTTCAAATGGTTGATACAATTTGTGCAAACTGAAAATGTCAGCAGGGAAAAAAAGTATCACTAGAAAGAATTACAAACTCTTCAAAAACAAGGAGCAACCTAAGATACAGTCTCTTCATCTAAAAATTGAACCCTAAGTGACAAATTTTGTTGCCACAGAGAATTCATTAAAAATTTTTTCTTCAGTCTTATACTGACAAACCCAACAGGAATGTAGCAAAAGATGACATTTCTTTTTCCATTTAGTACAATTTTTACTTGAAATAAAATTCTGATAAATCTATTTTTATTCCGAGTTTTATTTTCTTTCATGCTTCAACCAAAGTAACATAAAAATAAACTGCCAAAATATTTTTTAGGACAGTTTTTATTGCCTTTTTGCAACTGGGCTCCATTTGTAATAGGATATTTTGTAGGACAATGGTATGTAGCCCTTTCCTTCAAGGGAGTGTTTGTTCAGGGTGTGTGTAGGAAAAAGCGGAAAAGTGGTGCTGAGTTTCTATTTTCAGTGAGTTTGGGATGTAACATTGACCTGTCTATTCTTCTCCATCATTCACTTGCAGACTGCCACTGTCTGACAGACCCAGTTCACATAAATAAGTAAGAAGGCATAACCAGTAGTGTCAGGGAAGGTAAGAATACTTTTAATCAATGCAGAACAGGAGTGCCCTTGAGCATATCTGAGAGATCACATACTACCACTGTATTTTGAATCTCTTATATATTTCAGATATATTGAAGGTGAGCTGGGTGCTCAACACCAAATAACTGTGGTATTTTTAGTTATGAAAGAACAAAAAGTTTGACTTTCCATGTATTAAAATATTACAAAAGATAATGTATCCCCCCTAGAACAGCTTTGCTATATCAGATACAAAATAACCTGTTTTATTTCTTTTTGACTTTTTTTCTGATAGCAAAGTAATATAAAATCAATGTAAGCATTAAAAAATACAGAAATTAGCATAGCAAATTTACCTTCTCAAAGCATATTTTTCAGAACTTGACTCATAAATATATAGAATGAACATGTCAAAGAATTTTGAACTCATTAATGAAGGAACCAGTGGGCGTTAAAATGTAGTTACCAGTGGTGTAGATGCGAGATGCTGTAGGACTTGAGGGCTTGGGGGAAGACTTATGGAAGGGAAGGGGCTCTCTGGGCTTGAAGCCTGGGTTGGATTTGGGCAGAGGACAGGTAATTCAGAATCACACCCTAGTGAAAAGGAAGAAGGAAGAAAGAGTTAGTCCCTCAGTCATGTCCACACTTTGCGATCTCATGGACTGTAGCCCACCAGGCTCCTCTGTCCATGGGATCTCCTAGGCCTGAATACTAGAGTGGGTTGCCATTTCCTTCTCCAGGGGATCTTCCTGACCCACAGCACAAACCTGGGTCTCCTGCATTGCAGGCAGATTCTTCACCGTCTGAGCCACTAGGGAAGCCTAGTAGTTACCAGAGCAACTGAGTATTTTTACACATTTTAAAAAAGGGACTGTTAGAAGATTTCTAGTTCAGATATAAAACTTGAGGCAATAAAATCCCATTGAGCGTGTCTTTTCTCCCAGGCAGAAATCTGCAAATGACCATGTATAGTTTTCCACTTCTAGATTAAAACAACAACAACAAAAACCTTGATACCTGATTGAATCTCCTGGTACAGCCTGACCATTGTCTAAATGATGGTAGGTTTAAGCTCCAAAGCCTAACACTGTGAGTCTATTCCTATAGGTATCAGTAGTTTAAAAAAAAAAAAACAAAAAAAAGCCTTGTTTATTGGTTTCCAGGAAAGTAAGCATACCTTTCTTTGTTGAAGATGAACATTTGCCTATATCTTATACAGAACCAAGCATGAGATAAATGCAGAGAATATCTGTAGATGCTTGAGATAAATGCAGAGAACATATGTAGATGAGACTGAATAGCTGTGTTTAATTTATTACAGACCAGTATCAGTGAGGAGAGGAGTAAAGTTCTTTATCGGGGTATCAGGAATAACTCTTTCATAAGAATTGTATCAGCGTTGCCTCTGAGGACATGTTAAGGACAGCGAGGGCATTGACAAATCTTTAGGGCTTTGAAATCCATTTTGAAAATTGTAGAATCTCTGAAATATTTATGTAATTCACAATTTACTTGTATAAAATCATCGTTTACTTTGAAATCTCTTTCCATGCATCTCTTATAATAGTGTTAAGCTAGGCCAAGACATATGGAGCATTTCAAATAAATCTAATTTTTTTCTATTTCCCTTTTGATTAAATGAGGAAAAACAAGCCTTTATTATTCTCCAAATGTCTCTAAGAACTCTAAACTTAGTTTTAGATAGAAAAGACATGCATTTTTTGGACTAAATTTAGGGTTTGATCTAAAGGAAAACAAAAAAGATTAGCACGGAAAATTTGGTCATCTGATTAAAATAGGCTCCTAGGTGTCTAAGAACAATTAATCAGTATGACAATATAATACTTTAAGTAAACATGAGAGAAGAAATCTCAGCTGCTTCTGATGAGCAATATTTTTTCATTGTTTAAATATCAAGGACATGATGAGGACAAAACAAAATCATACATTTATTTGGATACTCTGATGAGGCATGAAAATGTAGCTGTTTGGGCATACCATTTCAATACTCCATGCATGCTGCAGTCCATGGGGTCCCAAAGAGTTAGACACAACTGAGCAACTGAACTGACTGGTGTTAAGAAATGACAACATACTTCAATTATGATATTAATTTATACCTAAATTCTGTCTTGCACTAATATGTGGCAGTAAAAAATGCATCAGTTCACTTTTAAAAACTTGCTTGAGGACAAGACTATGCTCTTTCTTTCTCTTAAAACCAAGAACTTATTGCATACATGCAGTCATTTTTTCCATGCCATTATAATTCTTAGTCTAATCTCAAACATCAAAATTGATTATAACTTTCAGTCAGGTAAGTTCTATTGCAACTGAAGGTAGTCAGTGTCAACCATGTTTCTAGACAACAAAGGATCTAGAGCAAAATAATGGGCTACCTACTGATACCCACACTACTTTTACCCATTCTTAATTGACTAAATGGACATGTTCATTAACTCGACCCCCAAGTATAGCCACTCTGTAGCATGCTAAAGTAACAAAAAAGGTGTGCATATATATATGTGTGTGTGTGTGTGTATCTTACTCCTTGAAAGGAAAATTATGACCAACCTAGACAGCGTTTTAAAAAGCAGAGACATCACTTTGTCAACAAAGGTCCGTCTAGTCAAGGCTATGGTTTTCCCAGTAGTCATGTATGAATATGAGAGTTGGACTATAAAGAAAGCTGAGTGCCAAAGAATTGATGCTTTTGAACTGTGGTGTTGGAGAACACTCTTGAGAGTCCCCTGGACTGCAAGGAGATCAAACCAGTCCATCCTAAAGGAGATCAATCCTGGGTGTTCATTGGAAGGACTGATGTTGAAGCTGAAACTCCAGTACTTTAGCCACCTGATATGAAGAGCTGATTCATTTGAAAAGACCCTGATGCTGGGAAAGATTGAGGGCAGGAGGAGAAGGGGACGACAGAGGATGAGATGGTTGGATGGAATCACCAACTCAATGGACATGGGTTTGGGTGGACTCTGGGAGTTGGTAATGGACAGGAGGGCCTGGTGCGCTGCGGTTCATGGGGTCGAAAAGAATCGGACATGACTGAGTGACTGAACTGATCAGATCAAATCAGTCACTCAGTCATGTCCGACTTTTGCGACCCCATGAATTGCAGCACGCCAGGCCTCTGATATATATATAAAATTCACACTTTGTAATATTTTACAAAGTATCTAAATATTATTTGGAGGCTTCCCTGCAGGCTCATAAGTATCTGCCTGCTAATGCAGAAGACACGGGTTCAATCTCTGGGTTGGGAAGATCTACTGAAGGAGGACAACCCACTCCAATATTCTTGTCTGGAGAATCCCATGGACAGAGGAGCCTGGCAGGTTATAGTCCATGGGGTCTCAAAGAGTTGGAACCAGCTTAGTGATATCATGTCTGACTTTGCAACTCCATGGATTGTAGTCTTCCAGACTCCTGTGTCCATGGAATTCTCCAGGCAAGAATGCTGGAATGGGTAGCCGTTTCCTTCTCCAGAGGATCTTCCCAACCCAGGGATTGAACCCGTGTCTCCTGCATTGCAGGCAGATTCCATTTGAACCACCAGGGGATCCCTAAACAACAACAAAATATTGTTTATTAATGATTTTATTTCACTTCATGGCAAATAGAAGGGGAAAAGGTGGAAGTAGTGACAGATTTCGTCTTCTTGGGCTCTAAAATATCCGTGGATGGTGACTGCAGCCATGAAATTAGAAGATGATTGCTTCTTGGCAGGAAAGCTATGACAAACTTAGGCAGTCTGTATCCATTTAGTTCAGTTGCTCAGTCATGTCCGACTCTTTGGAACCCCATGGACTGCAGCACACCAAGCTTCCCTGTCTATCACCAACTCCTGGAGCTTGTTCAAGCTCATGTCCACTGAGTCGGTGATGCCATCCAACCATCTCATCCTCTGTTGTCCCCTTCTCCTCCTGCCTTCAATCTTTCACAGAATTAAGGTCTTTTCCAAGGATTCAGTTCTTTGCATCATTGGCCAAAATATTGGAGTTTCAGCTTCAGCATCAGTCCTTCCAGTGAATATTCAGTATGATCAAGGCTGGAAGGGATTGGGGGCAGGAAGAGAAGGGGACCACAGAGGATAAGATGGCTGGATGGCATCACTGACTCCATGGACGTGAGTCTGAGTGAACTCTAGGAGTTGGTGATGGACAGGGAGGCCTGGCGTGCTGTGATTCATGGGGTCACAAAGAGTCGGACACGACTGAGTGACTGATCTGATCTGATCTGATCTGATAGTCTTTCTAGTAGTTACATATGGTTTTAAAAGCTGGACCATAAAGAAGGAAGAGCACTTCTGATGCTTTCAAACTGTGGTGCTGGTGAAGACTCTTGAGAGTCCCAGGGACAGCAGAGATCCAGCCCATAAATCTTAAAGGAAACCAACCCTGAATACTCATTGGAAGGACTGATGCAGTAGCTGAAGCTCCAATATTTTGGTCACCTGATGCAAACAGAAAACTCATTGGAAAAGATCTTGATGCTGGGAAAGAGTGAAGGCAGAAGGAGAAGAGGTAATCAGAGGATGAGATGGTTGGATGGCACCACCAATGCAGTGGACGTGAACTTCGGCAAACTCTGGGAGAAGGTGAGGGTCAAGGAAGCCTGGCGTGCTGAAGTCCATGGGGGTGGCAAAGTGTTGGACACTCTAGGCGACTAAACAACAACAACAACAACAATAATATTTGAAATAAATTCATACCTTTGGGCTAGGCTTGTCCTTAAGTAAGGATATTGAACATTTTGTTAAGCTTACAGACAAAAATGAAACTGAATACTTATTAATTCTTAACTAATACTTATATTAGCATAAAGTTTTAGAAGTTCCCCCCCCCCCCCCAGGTTTCCCGAAACTTTGTTTAGTTGCTCAGTCATGTCCAACTCTTAGTGACCCCCTGGACTCTAGCCTGCCAGGCTCCTCTGTCCATGGGATTTCCCAGGCAAGAATACTGGAGTAGGTTGCCATGGGTTCCCTAATATTTGGTTTATGTGACATTTATTAGTCTCTATAAGCTAATTAACCAGTGCCCCTTAAGAGATTTTATAGTTCAATATATTGGTGTAACATGAAAGAAGGAACAATTTCAAAACTCACATCAAGAGGTACAGATGTTTCCTTAATACACAGATATGTAGAGTTTGCAGGTTTGTTTTTACAAATCAGTCACAAAAATAAGCACAAAACAATAACAACAAAAAATCAATGCTGCAGGTCTCAAAGAGCTATTTTTCTTTCTGCTGCTGCTGCTAAGTCACTTCAGTCGTGTCCGACTCTGTGTGACCCCATAGACGGCAGCCCACCAGGCTCCCCCATCCCTGGGATTCTCCAGACAAGAACACTGGAGTGGGTTGCCATTTCCTTCTCCAGTGCAGGAAAGTGAAAAGTGAAAGTGAAGTCGCTCAGTCGTATCTGACTTGTAGTGACCCCATGGACTGCAGGCTACCAGGCTCCTCCATCCATGGGATTTTCCAGGCAAGAGTACTGGAGTGGGGTGCCATTGCCTTCTCCGATTCTTCTTTCTAGTGGGCAAGAATTATGTTCTTCATTAAGTTCACTGAACTGAACTGAATTGAAGTTCACAAAGAATGCAAATGAACAGAATAAAAAACTAAATAGACAGATTTATATCATCTCTCACCTGACTGAAAAAGATCTCCATCACCTCAGAAAAGATTATCAAAAGTTCAGATTACAGAACTAGAATCCTAATTGTTGCTGCAGCCCAGTAAGAAATAAGTTATTGGTCATACATAAAGTAGAATCAGAACCATAGTTGAACAATAACCTGAAACAAAAAGTACTGTCAGCATATTGGCACTTGGAAATAACTCTAAAGATCCATTCTACACCTCAATAAAATGTCAAAGATTTAATACCCATTAATGAGGAAATCACTCAAATAAAAACAGTAAAGCTTATTTCAAGAACATTCAAGAAGTTGAGAATTTATTGAAGTATATGAAGTTAAAGGAGTAGGAGGAGGAAGAGATGGGAGAAGGCAATGGCACCCCACTCCAGTACTCCTGCCTGGAAAATCCCATGGACGGAGGAGCCTGGTAGGCTGTAGTCCATGGGGTCACTACAAGTCAGATACGACTGAGCGACTTCACTTTCATTTTCACTTTCATGCATAGGAAAAGGAAATGGCAACCCACTCCAGTGTTCTTGCCTGGAGAATCCCAGGGACCAGGGAGCCTGGAGGGCTGCTGTAATGGGGTCACACAGAGTCGGACACGACTGAAGTGACTTAGCAACTTGGCAGTAGGAGGAAGAGGAGAGAAGAGTATTGTAAGGATAAGATTGTTAATTACATACAATTCTATTTATTGTCTTACAAGGCAATAAATCCATACCTTTGGGCTAGCTTTGTCCACCAGACAGAAAGTTACAAGTTAATAGCAGCATCACATTTTGTGAACTAAAATTATATAATAAATATAAAGTAAAAAAAAAAACAAACAAACAGATACACTCACTTGGGTCCAAAAAATGAAAGATTTGTTATTAGAAAAGGTACATGATGACATTAAAAGGGCATGCTATAATCCATTTTGTTGTGGTTTTCTTTTCCTGTTTTCAAATTTGTATATTATTTCTTTGGTACTTTATCCTTTCAAGTGCCAGAGATTACTATTTGGTCTATAGATTTTTTCCCCATATATATATAATTATACTTGGGAACTTTGTATGGGATCTTATATAGTTTAAAAGCTTCAAACTTTTCATGGTAAGGATATAACTGCCTATTTCATTCTTAATTCATTAATATGGCCAACTTGGGACTTTTCTAGTGATTCAGTTGCTAAGACTCTGCGCTTCTAGTGCAGGGAGCCTGGATTCAATCCCTGGTTGGGAACTAGATCCCACGTGCAGCAAGTAAAAGATTCTGCATGCTGCAAGGAAGATGGAGGAGCTTGTGTGTTGCAAACTAAGACCAGGCACAGCCAAATAAGTTAACTAATTAAAAAATATGGCCAAATGAATGTACATATTTTCCATTTTATCCTAATATGCCTCTCTTCATTATATTATTACATCATATAAACAGTAAAAATTTAGACCCTCAATACTTTTAATCTTAGAGAAATAATTTTAGGACATAAGGATTTCTAAATTTTAAGTTAATAGTATAGTGATATGTTTCTCCACTTCGTGTTATTTTTTAGTTGAGGTGTATGTCTCAGTGGTCAGTGAGTAAATGATTTGTGAATATGAGTCTTTGAACCATGTTCATTGTGTTTACCATTTTGTATGAAAATGACAAATACTTCTGTGCAGCTGGTTTCTCAGTCATCGTGTATATTCACTAGCTTTTTCTTTAGTTTGGTTTCTCAACAAAGAGAAGACATGTCTAGAGAGACTGTGTTATTCTCTACAAAGGTTCTGTGCATTTTATTTAGTTTTTCCCTAGGGAAAAGCCTGAAGGCTAGCAGTAATGTTATGATTTAGCTAGAAATTCTTGAGATGAATAAGCAAGTTGTGAGTGGCAGAAAAGGGTCTGCAATAGAGGAGTAGGAGGAGAATAGAAAGGGAAAAGGAAAAAAAATTACTTCATATTGTAAAACCTCAGAACTAAATATATATCATCATCTCTAAGAAATTCATTATAGGTTTATTGCAGTTTTCTTCTTTTGTAATCTGTAGAAATAATTTTAATCTGTAGGAAAACCATATATTGAAAATAATACATTTTTCTGCCCTTTTAATCTATAAAAGAAAAATATTTCTTAAATAGTTTTAAATTTCCACAATTTATTTATATTTATAGAGCTTATCTCCTTATATTCTTAAAATTTGTAGGCTGCCAAGTGACTGAAATTTTGTAAACTCTCCTAAAATATGCACACATTTTTTCATGTTATAGAATTTATTAGGTTGATTCTTTCAATTCAAATGAATAATTTTTCTCAGACATCTTTATACTCACTAAATTACTGAGTTAGTCTGATTCTCGTTCTTAGTACTGCCAATCCCAATCTAAAAGGTATATCCTGATGCTAAATTGGTCTTTCTAAACCAGACATTTTCCATTATGAGGAAATCTGTTATGCATCTCATTGGTTCCCTACAGTTTCATTTCTATTTGTTCTTCCAAATCTACCAAATATATCTGTATATATCCTTATGTCAGTTATGGACTTGATTAGAAGTCATTTCCTTCAAGGGAGTCTCCAAAGTTTTCCATATAAGCTAATATGCACTATTCAGTGTTTTTAAGTTTACCTGTCAGATGTATTCCCTCTCAGCTGTCACCCAAAATAGGTACATTGCTACATCTAAATATAATGCCTAACTCAAGCTTTTTTGATCTTTAGTATTATTAAATTTACATGACATATTTTAGGATATTATGGCTTAATATTTTATTAGTAAAAATCAAACATATGAAAGTTTCTATATTTTCCCTTGAAATTAAAAACCAACTGTCTCACAATGCATTGCATAGAGTAAAACAAATTTATAACTTGACACATTTCACAAAAAAGGACCCTCATCTTTTGTATCTGGGAGCCTAGAACTTACTACTAAATATTTGATGAGTATCAGTATGCTCATTTACCCCTAAACAAATTATCTGAACAGTTTCTCACTGACAAATATGTTAAAATAAAATAAAATATTTTTTATTTGAGCAGTGTATTTTGTTGAACTGAAGGTTCATGTTTTCTTTCAATATTTTATTAATATTGCTTTCCATGTTGTCTGTTATGATCTAAATATATTTATTATTATTGTATTTTTATGTGTTTTAGGTTCACAAATACTTTATTTTTAAAAGACAAAGCACAACTCTTAAAGTATAGATATTTTGGGTTTGGGATGCTATTATGGTACGTACAGATGAATACAAATATACTTTAATATCTTTATGGTGCCTACAGTTATGTCCTTTAGGAGTCTAAATGTGCTCTTTATATTTTTATTTCCTTCTTCATGCATTAATTGTTCCATTTTTCTGTTTAAGAGTGATTGTATAAAATAAAACTAAAAGAGTATTCAACTCTATTTGTGTATGAACATATAATTAACATTTTACATAATATAAACAAAATATTTTAGTGAGCCTGCTATGTGCAAGTCCCTGTAAGAGGCTTTAAGGAGAGAAAATAAAGTCATCTTTAATATATATATCATGTATGAATAAAATATCATTAATAAAATTTTTAATTTCTGCATATCTTACATATTGGAAATGGAGATAAATTGCTAGGCCTGCTTCTTGGCTCCACACTTGCCAAATTAGCCACAAACAGCTTTAAGAATGCTTCATACAATTTTTTAATGCCTTTACTTTTTAGCACTCTACAGATTTCAGGGAGCTTTCAAATTCAATGACTCATTTATCTCATACACCCTTATGAAAGAAAGTAGGCGGAAACAGAAACAGATTCAGTGTTGTAAAGTGACTTGTTTGGGGCCAAAACAGTAAAAGTGTCTGTGAATTTCCTTTTGACTTTAACTCCAAGCTCAGATCTTTTTTCATGATAACTTAATTTTTTTTTTCAGAAATACATTGATTATACTGGAAATGAAACTGTTGGTGGTTGCTTGGGGCCACTTTTCTTCACTCTCTCTGGCATCTGTTTCCCCCAGCAGAGAGGACATCGACATACTTGCTGGGCTGTGTATAGACACATAGGAGTTCAAATTTCAGATTTGATGTTTTCTCACACTGATATGGAGAATGTGGACAAGAGTCGATTTCTCCGGTCCTGTTTCCCACACGTTGAAATGAAGAACTGTGCAACTAAATGTTTGTTGAAATCCACTCCAGCCAGATTACTCTGTTCTAGGAACTGGTTGTTTCTATTCTCTATTACAGAATTGAACGTAGCAACAAAATGATGGATCTTATTTGTCAACAAAGAGCTTCCCAGTCATGCCTAACTCTTTATTTCTGTATGTTCCATTATGCAAATAAATATCTAAAGTGTACGTGATAAAATGATAAACCTTCAGTTTAGAGAGGAGGCCTCAAAGGGAGAAAAACCATTTATATAATCACAGCACTTATATATACTGGAGGACATCTTTAAACACATGTAATTATTATAAAAATCAATGCTGACCTTCTCTACAAGCACTACTTCTCAACATTAAATAGGATAAATCATTTATTTAGGAAAAGCTGCTGGGAGGGATTGGGGGCAGGAGGAGAAAGGGACAACAGAGGATGAGATGGCTGGATGGCATCACTGACTCAATGGACGTGAGTCTGAGTGAACTCTGGGAGTCGGTGATGGGCAGGTAGGCTTGGCGTGCTGCGATTCATGGGGTCACAAAGAGTCGGACAGGACTGAGCGACTAAACTGAACTGAACTGAATATGGAAGAGTTACTGACTTTTGTAAATTTGAGATTAAAAATTCCCTAGATCTTGCAAAGTATTTTCAGCATCTTGAATTGCTAGTCTTTTGAACAAGAATGTTTCTTTTCAAAATGTCCTCAGCCTGATATATTATTACTATGACATATAAAATTGAGTTATATCAAGTAATAAAACATACTGAGAAAGATACATTATTTTGAAGTACAGCAGACTCCCCTTATCCGAGGTTTCATCCATGATTTCAGTTAACCCACAGTCAGCTGAGTCCCAAAAATATGAAATGAAAAATTCCAGAAATGACAATTCATATATTTTAAATTGCACATCATTCTTAGTAGCATGGGGCTTCCCAGGTGGTACTAGTGGAAAAGAATCTGCCTGCCAATGCAGGAGACTTGGGGAGATCCTTTGGGAGAGAAAATGGCACTTCACTCCAATATTCTAGCCTGGAAAATTCAATGGGTAGGGGAATCTGGCAGGCTACAGTCCATGGGGCTGCAAAAAGTCAGACATGACTGACTGACTGAGCAGTGAATATCAGGATGAAATCTCATGCTGGCCCACCAGATGTGAATCATCCTTTTGTCTAACATATCCTGCTCACTAGTCACTTAGGAGTATCTTCATTATCAGATCTATTGGTATCACAGTGCTTGTGTTCAAGTCACCCTTATTTTACTTAATGGTCACGATGCACAAAAGTAGTGATGCTGGCAATTTATGCCAAAGAGAAGCCATCAAGTGTTTCCTTTAAGTGAAAATTCTTGACTTAATGAGATTAAAAAAAAAAGTCACATGCTGAGATTGCTAAGATGTTCAGTAAGAACAGATCTTCCATCTGTGAAATTGTGATGAAGGAAAAAGAAATCCGTGCACCTCAAACTGCAAAGTAATAGCCACAGTACATAAATGCTCAGTTAAGATGGAAAAGGCATTACACTTACACAATCAGATATTTTGAGAGAGGGGGAGACCACATTCACATAACTTTTATTACAATGTATTATTATAATTGTGCTATTTTATTGGTAATTTTTGTTGTCAACCTCTTACTGTGCCTAATTTATACACTAAACTTTACCATGGGTATGTACATATAGGAGAAAACATAATATATATAGGATTTTGTGCTATTCTCACTTTCAGCATCCACTGTGGGTCCTGGAATGTATTTCTATCAGGTAGAGAGGTTCTAGTATAGTAGTCTTCCAAAACTTAGAAGAAAGCATGTCTTAAAAAAGATACAGATGTGCATGTCTAAAATTTCCTCACTTGCATTTTTTTGGTAGAAAATAATCAATGTGCCCTAAGTATACAAGTAAATCAAATGTAAATATAGGCATTATATTAGCATGTCTTTATCAGGCTTTTTAAAACATCCCTTACTGAGAATTGCCTGCACGAAACTTTGAAAAATACAAGATTTTGGTAGGGAACATTTGGAAAATGGAGTGTTTAGAAGAAAGTGTCATCACTTCTTCACAACAGATACACCTTGTCAACAAGGATTAGTTTTCATTCCTTGCTTGACAGCAAGTTAATCCTGTCTGCCTTTTCAGTGCAGAGCAGTTCCATCTGAAGCCAATGAGGAAATATATAAGCTTGCAATCACAGGAGATTTAGACATGATGACAATTTATTTGCCTTAATTTCTCATCTGTCTAACTAAGAAGCTTTGTCTCTGATTAGATTTTTGTTTTAAGTGAGGCCAGTATGTAGCAAAAATTATATACCCCCTGTATATGTATCAGTTAAAAATTCCTGTTGTTTGAATGTACATTTGCAGTGTGCATTGCCAGACTTCAGGTTTCTTAGAGACTATTACCAACTAACATTTAAGGACACAAGTGTAGAAATTTTGAAAATTATTTCAAGAAATATAAAGAAATATTGAAGTAGTTTTGAACTCTTGAGAATATGTTACAGAATAAAGCAAATATTTAAGTAGGTTTGTTATGTTGTTTAAAAATTCCAAAAATTATACTATCTGAGGGAAAGTAGAAAGGGTTTTACCACTTAAGTATTTCCTCAAGTCCTTACTAGTCTTGGTAACTCTCAGTTCAGTTCAGTTCAGTCACTCAGTCGTGTCCAACCCTTTGCAACCCCATGGGCTGCAGCACACCAGGCTTCCCTGTCCATCACCAACTCCCAGAGCTTGCTCAAACTACATCCATTGAGTTTATGATGCCATCCGACCATCTCATCCTCTGTCATCCCCTTCTCCTCCTGCCTTCAATCTTTTCCAGCATCAGGGTCTTTTCAAATGAGTCAGATCTTCGCATCAGGTGGCCAGAGTATTGGAGTTTCAGCTTCAACATCAGTCCTTCCAATGAATATTCAGGACTGATTTCCTTTAGGATGGACTGGTTGGATCTCTTTGCAGTCCAAGGGACTCTCAAGAGTCTTCTCCAACAGTTCAAAAGAATCAATTCTTTGGTGCTCAACTTTCTTTATAGTCTACCTCTCACATCTATACATGACTACTGGAAAAACCATAGCCTTGACTAGATGGACCTTTCTTGGTAAAGTAATGTCTCTGCTTTTTAATATGCTATCTAGGTTGTTCATAACTTTTCTTCCAAGAAGCAAGTGTCTTTTAATTTCATGGCTGCAGTCAACATCTGCAGTGATTTTGGAGCCCCCCAAAATAAAGTCTGTCACTGTTTCCACTGTTTCCCCATCTATTTCCCATGAAGTGATGGGACTGGATGCCATGATCTTCGTTTTCTGAATGTTGAGTTTTAAGCCAACTTTTTCACTCTCCTCTTTCACTGTCACCAAGAGTCTCTTTAGTTCTTCTTCACTTTCTGCCATAAGGGTGGTGTCATCTTCATATCTGAGGTTATTGATATTTCTTCCAGCAATCTTGATTCCAGCTTGTGCTTCATCCAGCCCAGCGTTTTTCATGATGTACTCTGCATATAAGTTAAATAAGCAGGGTGACAATATACAGCCTTGACTTACTCCTTCCTGATTTGAACCAGTCTGTTGTTCCAGGTGAAGGAAAGTTACATGGCAAAAGAGCCTGGAGTTAAACTCCCCTCTCTTCGGGTCCTCCCCACCATTCTATGCAAAACATAGAACTCTCCCACCTGAAAAAAAGAATGGACATTAAGGTTGATTTGCCCAGCTCCCAGCTGGCCAGCCTCTGGCTTATCTCCAGAATTCCTTGCCTCAGCCATTTAAGAGATAACTACTCTGAACAACCTTGGAGAAGAACAGGCCCCCTTAAGACAGTAGATTTCCACATATATGCCTATATATATTTACTCTTTTCTTGGGTTAGTTGAGCAGCTCACTAATCTGACTGCTGCCCCTTTTCGCCTCATTAAAGGTGATCTGTTCCTGTAAAGTGCCAGTCTCGTTCTTTATCTGAACCTCGCTTTCTTTAACTCCGTACCCTACAACATGTCCAGTTCTAACTGTGGCTTCTTGAATTGCATACAGATTTCTCAAGATGTAGGTCAGGGGGTCTGGTATTTCTATCTCCTTCAGAGTTTTCTACAGTTTATTGTGATCCACACTGTCAAAGGCTTTGGCATAGTCAATAAAGCAGAAGTAGATATTTTTCTGGAACTCTCTTGCTTTTTCGATGATCCAGCAAATGTTGGCAATTTGATCTCTGGTGCCTGTGCCTTTTCTAAATCCAGCTTGAACATCTGGAAGTTCACGGTTCACGTACTGCTGAAGCCTGCCTTGGAGAATTTTGAGCATTACTTTGCTAGTGTGTGAGATGCGTGCAATTGTGAGGTACATTGAGCATACTTTGGCATTGCCTTTCTTTGAAACTGGAATGAAACTGACCTTTTCCAGTCCTGTGGCCACTGCTGAGTTTTCCAAATTTGCTGGCATATTGAGTGCAGCACTTTCACAGCATCATCTTTTAGGATTCGAAATAACTCAACTGGAATTCTATCACCTTCACTAGCTTTGTTCTTAGTGATGTTTCCTCAGGCCCACCTGACTTCACATTCCAGGATGTCTGGCTATAGGTGAGTGATCACACCATCATGATTATCTGGGTCATGAAGATCTTTTTTTGTACAGTTCTTCTGTGTATTCTTGCCGCCTCTTCTTAATATCTTCTGCTTCTGTTAGGTCCATACTATTTCTGTCCTTTACTGAGCCCATCTTTGCATGAATGATTCCCTTGGTATCTCCAATTTTCTTGAAGAGATCTCTAGTCTTTCCCATTGTATTGTTTTCCTCTTTTTCTTTGCATTGATCACTGAGAAATACTTTCTTATCTCTCCTTGCTATTCTTTGGAACTCTGCATTCAAATGGGTATATCTTTTCTTTTCTCCTTTGCCTTTTGCTTCTCTTCTTTTCATAGCTATTTGTAAGGCTTCCTCAGACAACCATTTTGCCTTCTTGCACTTCTTCTTGGTGATGGTTTTGATCATGGCCTCCTGTACAATGTTATGAAGTTCCATCCATTGATCTTCAGGCACTCTATATATCAGTTCTAATCCCTTGAATCTATTTGTCACTTCCACTGTATAATGTAAGGGATTTGATTTAGGTCATACCTGAATGGCCTAGTGGTTTTCCCTACTTTCTTCAATTTAAGTCTGAATTTTGCAATAAGGGGTTCATGATCCGAGCCCCAGTCAGCTCCTGGTCTTGTTTTTGCAGACAGTATAGAGCTTCTCCATCTTTGGCTGCAAAGAATATAATCAATCTGATTTCGGTGTTGATCATCTGGTGATGTCCATGTGTAGAGTCTTCTCTTGTGTTGTTGGTAGAGGGTATTTGCTATGACTGGTGCTTTCTCTTGGCAAAACTCTATTAGCCTTTGCCCTGCTTCATTTTGTACTCCAAGGCCAAATTTGCCTGTTACCCCAGGTATATCTTGACTTCCTACTTTTGCACTCCAGTCCCCTATAATGAAAAGGACATCTCTTTTGGATGTTAGTTCTAGAAGGTCTTGTAGGTCTTCATGGAACCATTCAAAGCTTCTTCAGCCTTACTGGTTGGGGCATAGACTTGGATTACTGTGATTCTGAATGGTTTGCCTTGGAAACCTGGTACCTCTCTGATGCCTTTAAAAATAAGATTTATTTCTCTTTTATCTGCTTTGTTAATTGTTCTTGACAAGAAAATTGGTTTGATATTAGTAAACTCCCCCACTTAGAATGCACATTTCTCTTTCTAAAATTGAAAGATAAACTGTTAATTATAGAATGACTTGAAAATTTTAGCTATATCAATAAATGTGCACAATCAAGACTTCTCATATAATAACAGGCAAAAGTGAAGAATTCATTGCAGATGGCTAAACTGTATTTCAAGCTGCACATGTGGAAAAAAAATTCTCCCTACTTAAAGCCACACCATATTTTCCACTCAAGCCATTTGTAGGCTGTAAGGGGAACACTTTATAATGATAAAGTGAAATTCATGACAATTTTAGATGTGATGCACATAGAAAAATAGCCTCAGAGTACATGAATATTTTCAAATGTTGAATAAAACTTGAGTGCTTAGAATTAAATCACACTTGGTCATGCTGTGTAATTCTTTGTATATATTGTTGGTTTTGATTTGCTAATGTTTTGTTAAGAATTTTGGTATCTATGATTATAAGAAATATTGATTTGCAGTTTCTGTTCTTAAAATGTCTTTGCCTAGTTTGGCTTCATAGAATGAATTAAGAAATATGTTCCTTTTGCTATTTTCTGAAACAGATGGTAGAAAAATGATATCATTTCTTCTTAAATGTTCTGTAGATTTACCAGTGAACCCATCTATGCATGGTACTTTATCTTTGGAGAGGTATTAATTCATCTTCAATTCCTCTAATGCATTTAGGCCTATTGAGATTGTCTGTTTCTCCTTGTGTGACTTTTGATGGATTGCATCTTTCAAGAAATAGGTCTGTTTTCTTCTAAGTTATCAAATTTGTGAACATAATGTTTTTTTAATAATAATCCCTTATTATCCACTTAAAAATATGGTATTGGTAATGATAACTAATCTTTTCATTTTTTATCTGTAATTTGTATTTTCTTAACATTTGTTTTTAATTATTAACATTTGAGATGCTTTTATTATCTATCTGGTCTTGCATATTGTCCACTTTTTAAATTATATCCCTTAGCATATTAGTCATAGGTGCTTTTTTATTTCCAGTCTTATAGTTCCAACATCTCTGCCATAACTGAATCTGGTTTTGATACCTGTTCTGTCTCTTTAGACTGTGTTTTTTGACCTTTAGCACATCTTGTTAATTTTTGTAAAAGTCAGACATACTGTATGAAGTTAAAGGAACTGGGGTAGAGAAGCTGTTAGTGTGTAGCTTTAAGTTTAGCTGACTAGGAGTCAGACTTTACTCCACAGCTGTAGCTGTGGTATCAGAGGCTAAATTTTCTGAAATATCCTTGTTTTTATCTCCAATGTTGTCTTTGGGTCTAGAGAGTCCTTCAATAGGATCTAAGCCTTGTATGTCTTTTAGTTGTAATCCCTTACTGTTGTACAACAGCCCTAGTGAGGTGTGGAAAAGGAGAAGCATTCTATATGATTAGGTCTGTCTTTTAGTAAGCCTGAGTTGGGTATTTCTCTTTTCCCACATCACAGACTGGAGAAGGCTATGTTTTCATATCTCCCTTTCTCCTGGTGAGTTTGGGCTTTGGTAAAACCCCAGGCAGTTAGGCTCTGATGAAATAGATTCTCTTGAGGCAGTTGTCTTGTTCAAAAGCACAGGGAGTGCTCGGTGTATTTCAAACATACTTTTTCAGTTTGATCACCTTTTGTGTGTGTGTGTGTGTGTGGACTGGAGTGATGATTTATAAGGGCCTTACATATAGAATGGAAAATTTAAAGTCCTCCCCAGAACTTTATGGTAACTTCCCTGTGATGGTGTGCTCAGATGATACCTGTCACTACAGTTGTCAGGCCCAGTGCTTCAACTATAAAGCCATCTGTGGTTTTGAAAGTCACAGATTAATTTTCTTTACTCTCTTTAATGTACTGTCCCCTTTACTTTGAAAATTCTATTCTACTTTGAAAAATCTATTCTCTGGTCTCAACACTAAAGTTAACTAATTTCCACTTTTCTTTCAAAATTCACTTTATTGTAATTCTTGTTGGTACTGAGCTTTCAGTGCATCCCACTAGGCTTGTACTCAATTCAGTTCAGTTCAGTCGCTCAGTCGTATCCGACTCTTTGCAACCCCATGAATCGCAGCAAGCCAGGCCTCCCTGTCCATCACCAACTCCTGGAGTTCACTGAGACTCACGTCCATCGAGTCAGTGATGCCATCCAGCCATCTCATCCTCAGTCGTCCCCTTCTCCTCCTGCCCCCAATCCCTCCCAGCATCAGAGTCTTTTCCAATGAGTCAACTCTTCGCATGAGGTGGCCAAAGTACTGGAGTTTAGCTTCTCTAATTTTACTTTTCATAGTATATTGCAGCCGTCTTTTAACTTGCTTGTCTCCTTGACCAGACTATTTTGTAACACTAGAACTTGCCGCATAGGAGTTGTTCCATTGGTAATCATAGTTTAGTCACTAAGTCTTGTCTAACTCTTGTGACCCCATGGACTGCAGCCTGCCAGGCTCCTCTGTCCATGGGATTTCCCAGGCAAAAATACTGGAGTGGATTGCCATTTCCTTCTCCAGGGGATCTTCCTGACCCAGAGATCGAACCCAGGTTTCCTGCATTACAGGTGGGTTTCTTACCAACTGAGCGACCAGAGAAAGCCAGTTGTTCCATTACTGATCATCAAATAAATGGGAGAATGGTACATGTGATAGACACCACTGTTGAAAGATGAAAAGAGTGATGATGAGATTGGATAATTTTAGAGCTGCATGGCCTATAGACATTGTTTACCAATCTCTTTAACAGTATAATGAAATATTGACGCATGCTACAACATTTTTGCGTAATGTTGAAAATAGTATACAAAGTGTAAGACGCGAGTCACAGAAGATCACATTTTTTATGATTTCATTTATATGAAAAGTCTATATTAGGCAAGTCTGTGTAGTTGGAAAGTAGATTAGTGGTTGCTTAGGTTTGTAGGGGTTGAGAATAAATGGAAAGTGGCTGCAAAAGAATATGGGATTTCTTTTTAGAATAAACTGTATCTTCCAAAATTGATTGTAGTGATTATTGTACCATCCTTTGAATACAAGAAAACTGTTTAGAGATGCAGACATAGACACCAGACTTGTGGACAAAGCAGGGGAAGTAAAATGTGGGGCAAATTGAGAGAGTATCACTGAAACATAAGCACTGCCATATGTAAAATAGATAGCTAATGGGAAGTTGCTGCATAGCACGGGGTGCTCAGCTTGGTGCTCTGTGACAACCTAGAGGGGTGGGATGGTTTGGGAATTGGGAAGGAGGTTCAGGGGTCAGGAGGACATATATATACTTTGGCTGATTCACATTGTTGTATGACAGAAACCAACACAACAGTGTAAAGCAATTAAAAATAGAAGGAACATACCTCAACATAATAAAAGCTATATATGACAAACCCACAGCAAACATTATCCTTAATGGTGAAAAATTGAAAGCATTTCCTCTAAAGTCAGGAACAAGACAAGGGTGCCCACTTTCACCATTACTATTCAACATAGTTTTGGAAGTTTGGGCCACAGCAATCAGAGCAGAAAAAGAAATAAAAGGAATCCAAATTGGAAAAGAAGAAGTAAAACTCTCACTATTTGCAGATGACATGATCCTCTACATAGAAAACCCTAAAGACTCCACCAGAAAATTACTAGAACTAATCAATGATTATAGTAAAGTTGCAGGATATAAAATCAACACACAGAAATCCCTTGCATTCCTATACACTAATAATGAGAAAACAGAAAGAGAAATTAAGGAAACAATTCCATTCACTATTGCAACGAAAAGAATAAAATACTTAGGAATATATCTACCTAAAGAAACTAAAGACCTATATATAGAAAACTATAAAACACTGGTGAAAGAAATCAAAGAGGACACTAATAGATGGAGAAATATACCATGTTCATGGATTGGAAGAATCAATATAGTGAAAATGAGTATAATACCCAAAGCAATTTATAGATTCAATGCAATCCCTATCAAGCTATCAACAGTATTCTTCACAGAGCTAGAACAAATAATTTCACAATTTGTATGGAAATACAAAAAACCTCGAATAGCCAAAGCGATCTTGAGAAAGAAAAATGGAACTGGAGGAATCAACCTACCTGACTTCAGGCTCTACTACAAAGCCACAGTTATCAAGACAGTATGGTACTGGCACAAAGACAGAAATATAGATCAATGGAACAAAATAGAAAGCCCAGAGATAAATCCACGCACATATGGACACCTTATCTTTGACAAAGGAGGCAAGAATATACAATGGATTAAAGACAATCTCTTTAACAAGTGGTGCTGGGAAATCTGGTCAGCCACTTGTAAAAGAATGAAACTAGAACACTTTCTAACACCATATACAAAAATAAACTCAAAATGGATTAAAGATCTCAACGTAAGACCAGAAACTATAAAACTCCTAGAGGAGAACATAGGCAGAACACTCTCTGACATACATCACAGCAGGATCCTCTATGACCCACCTCCCAGAATATTGGAAATAAAAGCACAAATAAACAAATGGGACCTAATTAACCTTAAAAGCTTCTGCACATCAAAGGAAACTATTAGCAAGGTGAAAAGACAGCCCTCAGAATGGGAGAAAATAATAGCAAATGAAGCAACCGACAAACAACTAATCTCAAAAATATACAAGCAACTCCTACAGCTCAACTCTAGAAAACTAAATGACCCAATCAAAAAATGGGCCAAAGATCTAAATAGACATTTCTCCAAAGAAGACATACAGATGGCTAACAAACACATGAAAAGATGCTCAACATCACTCATTATCAGAGAAATGCAAATCAAAACCACTATGAGATACCATTTCACACCAGTCAGAATGGCTGCGATCCAAAAGTCTACAAATAATAAATGCTGGAGAGGGTGTGGAGAAAAGGGAACCCTCTTACACTGTTGGTGGGAATGCAAACTAGTACAGCCACTATGGAGAACAGTGTGGAGATTCCTTAAAAAACTGGAAATAGAACTGCCTTATGATCCAGCAATCCCACTGCTGGGCATACACACTGAGGAAACCAGAAGGGAAAGAGACACGTGTACCCCAATGTTCATCGCAGCACTGTTTATAATAGCCAGGACATGGAAACAACCTAGATGTCCATCAGCAGATGAATGGATAAGAAAGCAGTGGTACATATACACAATGGAGTATTACTCAGCCATTAAAAAGAATACATTTGAATCAGTTCTAATGAGGTGGATGAAACTGGAGCCTATTATACAGAGTGAAGTAAGCCAGAAGGACAAACACCAATACAGTATACTAACGCATATATATGGAATTTAGAAAGATGGTAACGATAACCCTGTATACGAGACAGCAAAAGAGACACTGATGTATAGAACAGGCTTATGGACTCTGTGGGAGAGGGAGAGGGTGGGAAGATTTGGGAGAATGGCATTGAAACATGTGAAATGTCATGTATGAAACGAGATGCCAGTCCAGGTTCAATGCACGATGCTGGATGCTTGGGGCTGGTGCACTGGGACGACCCAGAGGGATGGTATGGGGAGGGAGGAGGGAGGAGGGTTCAGGATGGGGAACACATGTATAATTTTTTTTAATTAAAATTGAATAAAAAAAATAAAATTAAAAAAAAAGAAAAATGTTGAATTGTAAACTTTATATGGGTGAATAGTAGAATGAGTTATGCTTTGATGAAGCTACTTTATTTTTTTTTGTAAAGGCATGATGCAAAGAAACAGCAGACTAGAGAACTTCATTGGTGACTTTAAGAACTAATTTCTATAAAATTTACACAAGGCAGAAAATAAAGGAATACTTACCAGTTTATTTTATATGGCCAGCGTAATTATATCAAAATCTGACAAAGACCTAAAGGAAATCTGCAGGCTAATCTTTCTAGTGAACATAGATGTTAAAATATAAATAAATCAACAGTAACAAACAAATATAAAATATAAAAGATATAACACATCAAAACCGAGTTGAATTTATTTTAGATATACAAGACAGTTTTAAAGTAAAAAATTAATGTACTTTATATATTAATAGGATAAAAAGAGATTTATAAAGTTGTATTAATTGATGCAGAACAAACTCTTGATAAAATTACTTATGGCAGTACTCTACTTCCTCAACCCCAGTGCTCTTTTTTAGAGTTTCCTACATCAAAACATCCACATCTGCAGTTGATGAACTTGACTCCACTGGTGAAGCCGTGTCTAACACTGGAGGCAGCAGCATTTAGAGAAAGAAAATAAAAATAGTTGTTTTGCCACCCTTTGGCAGACTACATAAAGCAGTCCTCAGTCCCCTTCTCATGCTGATTCCAAGATTCTGTTATGAAAACTCACCTTTAAAAAGCTGGTGTCTGTCTTTGGTGGGAGCTTATCAACTCTTCACTTATCCTGTTTCACAATCACAGTGACCCCTTTTAGATCTCAGGCAATTCTGTTAACCCTTCAGTTTTCTTTTTGCTAAGTCCTTGCAGTCTTCTGAGGTCACTGGCATAGGTATTATTTTATTAGTATTTATTTTTGGCATTTCAATATGTTTTCCAAAAGGAATAGAAAAAAACCTGAGTGTTCAGTCACCCATCTTGACCTAAATATATCATTATGCAGATATTTTCTTCATCTTTAACTATGATTTAACTAGTTACTAAATTAGTTTTAAAATAATAAGCCAATTCCTGACTCCTAACTATTGACTGAAAGTCAATGGAAAAACAAAAGAAAGAACAAAGCAGCTTATATCCTTCAAAAACTTTAGTGATGTTTTCTGATTATTGAGAATTTTTATAAGCTTCACTCTAATTTTTTTTCTTTGTTTAATGAAATTAAGCATCTCATACTTTACCAAAAGACTATAAAACAAAGTTCTCAGTAAAATACCTCTAATTCATATACCTATTGATTTAAGCTCTGAAATTTATTATGAATACAGCTAAATATAAGTGAGCATACCCTGAACATTATGGAGCGCATTTATGCATTTTTATGAATTGGTTTCTTTCTTAGCTGGTTGCAGGGCCTCCATAAAATTGAATGCCTGAAGGATTTTAATAGCAGATCATTGACTTTCCATTCATTTATTGCTGCTACTCCTCATTTCTATTTTCTTGGCACTAAATAACCTTAACCTTAACAGCATATATTGAGTAGTCTTGACATAAGTGGAAAATTGACATATTATTTGCAAAGTGGAGAATTAGCTGGTTATAATGGAAGTATTGGACTGCTTTCAGTTCAGTTCAGTCCAGTCGCTCAGTCGTGTCCAACTCTTGTGACCCCATGAATCGCAGCACGCCAGGCCTCCCTGTCCATCACCAACTCCCGGAGTTCACACAGACTCACGTCCATCGGACTGCTTTAGTATAGGTCAAATACAAACTATTGGATGTCCTCATTCAAGCACCTTTTAATATTCTTGGTTTCCCATCTCCATATCACCACCTCAGTTCAGTTTATCTCCTTTCTAGATTTTTCCCTCTGTTGACATATCCATCTTGATTTTGTCCAATTATTTCCTGCTTAGGAGTCAGAGAGATTCTAATAATATGCAAAACAGAGCATGCCATTTTCTTGCTTAAAATTCTTCAATATTTGCTCATTTCTCTCAGGAAAAAAGACAAAATTCCCTCACAGGAAAAATAAGAACGTGCAGAATCATATTCCTTCTAAGCTGTCTACCATCTTCACCTTCTGTGTAGTTTTGTTTTTCATAGCTCCTTCACTGAGATAAGGGCTTCCATGGTGTCTCAGATGGTAAAGAATCTGCCTGCAATGTGGGAGACCCAGGTTCAATCCCTGAGTTGGGAAGATCCCCTGGAGAAGGGAATGGCAATCCACTCCAGTATTCTTGCCTGGAGAATTCCATGGACACAGGAGCCTGACAAGCTACAGTTCATGGGGTCACAAAGGGTCAAATATTATTGAAAGACTAACACTTCCACTTTTTAATAAGAGATGATCCTAATTATTTCAGAGTCTTTGCATAAGCTGTTACCTCTGCTTGGAAAATACTTGGTCTTTTATTTTATAACCAAATGACTCATATTTATATTTTATCTTTTTGGTCAAGAAACTGCTCTTATTAGTTACAACATACCAGGTGCTATGATAACATTGCAGATACATGGGTGAGCCCATAAGACACAGTCTTTGGCCCCAAGGAAATAAAAGTCCAACTAGGAAAACAGACCGAGAGCAAATTCTTGCACAAATAACCTGACAGTTATGAAAGTGCTACAAAAGAAAAGCATGGAGCAGTATGAGAACATAAAATAAGAGTGTGATAAAGATATTTCACCTAATCATGGAGGTCAGAGAAAGTTCCCATGAAGAAATGATGATTAGCTGAGCTGTGGAAGTAACCATTAAAGGGATGAGACACAGCATAAAGGCACTGCTATCGGAGAGATCAAGCAAAAGTGAAGAAATGGCATTTCACTCCATGATTGCAATGGACTGACTTGTGTTCTTAGAGAATGCAAATGTTGAAGCTGTACAGCCCAGTGTGGTGATATTTGGAGATGGGTCTTTCCGGAGGTAATTATGGTTAAATGAGATCATAAGGGTGAGGTTCTAATCAGATCGACTGGGGTACTTAGAAGAAGAGGAAGAGAAAGGCCAGGAGAAGACATAGCAAGAAGGTGGCTGTCTACAAGCCAGGAAGAGAGCACTCACCAGAAACTGGATCTGCCAGCACTTGACCTTGGGCTTCCAAACTTCTGCAACTGTGAGAAATAAATACCTATAAATATTACTAATGATATGTCATTATGATAGCCCAAGCAAACTCAGGGCTGCCCTGGTGGCTCAGATGGTAAAGAATCTGCCTGTGATCCAGGAAACCTTGGTTCAATCCCTGGGTTGGGAAGATCTCCTGCAAGAGGACATGGAAGCCCATTCCAGTATTGCCTGGAGGATCCAGGCTCCAGAGGAGCCTGATGGGCTATAGTCTATGGGGTCACAAAGAGTCGGACATGACTGAGCAACTAAACAACAACATCAAACCAGTTCCATTGCAACTGCCCTTCTCTTGATCTCAGTTCAGCTTTCCTTGGTGTGTTTCTTCCTTCTGTTGACAAACTTTTGTTTCATGGTTTGGGAAAATGCTGCCCCAAATTCCAAGTTTACTTTATGTAGATCAACTTCTAGAGCAGGAATAACTCCCCACTGTTCCTATAAGCAATGGCACCCCACTCCAGTACTCCTGCCTGGAAAATCCCATGGATGGAGGAGCCTGGTAGGCTGCAATCCATGGGGTCGCTGAGGGTCAGACACGACTGAGCGACTTCACTTTCACTTTTTACTTTCATGCATTGGAGAAGGAAATGGCAACCCACTCCAGTGTTCTTGCCTGGAGAATCCCAGGGACGGGGGAGCCTGGTGGGCTGCCGTCTATGGGGTCACACAGAGTCGGACACGACTGAAGTGACTTAGCAGTAGCAGCAGCAGCAGTTCCTATAGAAGAGGCTTCCCTGTTGGCTCAGGCAGTAAAGAATCTGCCTGCAATGTGAGAGACCCACGTTCAGTCCCTGGGTCAGGAAGATCCTCTGGAGAAGGGAGTGGTTACCCACTCCAGTATTCTTATCTGGAGAATTCCATGGACAGAGGAGGCCAGCGGGCTACAGTCCTTGGGATCACAAAAAATCAGACACGACTGAGCAACTGACATACACACACATTCATATAAAATTCCAGAGAAGGATACTGATTGGTCCTGCTGGGTCGTGTACCTAGACATTACTGTGAAGTATGCTGGGCTCACCAAGGTCAGAGTCATGACTAGAAGAAAGATCGGGCGAGAACCATGCCAGGCGATCAAAAGCAACTACCATAACAGCCCCCCACTGTGCTCAGGTTTATGCCCTCCACCACTTTTTGACTCTGTACTTTAGTCATTTCTTTGAGAGTACCTCACTTTGAAAGATGGTTCCATCATCTTTAAATATTTAGAAAAACAACATACTTAAAGAAACTCTAAGAATCCATTTACAATGTGGCGAGTGTAAACATTCTTTTACTTGATTTCAAGTATGTAACAGTGGAATACCTGAAATCATAATTCAGAAGTAGTTTGTCGCTGCAAGAAAAACAGAAAATTGGAAGCCAACTTTTCCAGCTTTTATAAGCGCCAAACGCTTGTCTGCACTCACTCTTAGGACAAGAATTGGTTTGTACTAACTTTTTAATTTATATTGAAATTTACAATTTCACCCATGCAGTCTCTCAACACCTGGTACATTCCTCTCTGGAGAAAACAGTCTATCAAATATGGAAATAATTCATCACCCTTAACAAATTTTAATATGGACAAAAACACAAATCACAAAAATAAAAAGTTTAGAGTAAACTAGATAATTTTAGATAAGTTAATATGTTAACTATTATTTTAAGAGCTGACAGTATATTGGGTTGGCCAAAAGGTTATGGAAAAACCTGAATAAGTTTTTTGGCCAACCCAATATGTTGCTTATTGTAATAAATTCTAGAATAGGGAGTGGTGTTTTGCTCTGTACTTCATGAAATATTAATAAATCCATAATCCCCAATTACTTATAGAAATCTAAATTTATCTAAGACTTACACTAAAAGTATACATAGAAACAATGTTATTTAATGAGAGTAAGTTAACAACAGGTATTAATTGAGTGCTTACTCTATGCTTGGCATTGTTCTAGTTACTTGGGATACATCAGTGAATAAAGCAAAGTTGCTTGCACTCATAGAGCTTAAGTTCTAAAAGATTCTAATAATTATTTATACTCACAGTTAGTTGAAAACTTCAGAGATATCTCACAGTAAATGAGGGATCTGGGATCATGTGCCTATTGAAAAGTGTTAGTTGCTCAGTCATGTCCGATTCTGCCACCCCATGGACTGTAGTCTGCCAGGCTCCTCTATCCATGGGATTTCCCAGGGAAGAATACTGGACTGGGTAGCCATTCCTTTATCCAGGGGATCTTCCTAAGCCAGGGATCGAACCTGGTCTCTTGCATTGCAGGTGGATTCTTTACTGTCTAAGCTACCATGGAAGCCTATTAGACAGGTCCCTGTAACTTGTCTGTTAGTGAAATCAGTTCATTTTATAGGCCAGCCTTCAACCACATAGCTACAGAAACCCAATGTTTTGTATACCAAATGGTGCTTCATAAATCTCTCACAGGTGGAATTCAGTTAAACTCACTGACACCAGTGTCTATGATAAAATCACTGGTTTACATTAAAAATTGTAAAGGCTGCTTGCTGTATGGGGACTAAGCTCCTCTATGCATTCTTTCTCTGTGGACAAAAGCTATAATCAGAAGATTTCTTGGACAGCATGAAATTACAACATGGGAACTGAAGAGAGGTTTCAGATATTTGCAATATCAGATTTTTCAAAATCTGCTAATAGTAGCTTTCTATGAAGTGTGTAGCTCCAAATTTTTGTGCAAATTATTTTGCCTTCCCTAAAGTATATGCATAGATAAACACAAACATGCTTACTTCTTGTGGCTGATTCTATAAAGAGCTTTCCAGTTATCTAGTTAAGAACATGATTTCTCAGTCTTTCCATTGCCCTTCCCTCAGATCCATACCCCTGGGAAAAGAAAAGAAAAAGCATTCAGAAAATGGGCTTGTCTCTCCTTTAAATAATTGCATGATCTTCATTACTTTGCAGTAGACCTGCTTTAGTAAATGCAATATAAGATTTCAATCAGAAACTCCTTCTTGTTCTCTAAATCTCCAATTAATACATAATTAATATCCTCTAATACCTAATTGATGTGTTTTTCTAAATATTTTTCCCCCAATCTGTGACACTCTGTTTCTGGGTTTAGTATCTGAAAATGGATTTTGTACACTCTGCATGATAGTTATCACTTTTTCTCCACCGATCCCAGTTTTAGTATCTTACCAAACTCTCACCAGTCTTCTCACTGTCAGCTCTACTTTAAAACTGTTTTTCTTACATGTTTCTGGTTCATCCTCTCTGGATGAATTTAATATGTTTATTTATATCCCCTATTATAGTGTCCTATGACTTTGTGAAGAATTGAAGTGAATTTGGTTTATATACATATAACATAATAAATGCTCCCCACAGAAGACAATGGCATTTGTGCAAAGGCTGGTATTTTGAATAAAGTGCAGCTGGAAAAAGCATTTGTGATATTGAATTACAAATGGGTTATTCATGTCCAACAAATTCAGTGATGTGTCTGTCCTTAATGGATCACTCTAAAACTGGTTTCTGATTCACAGTGCAACCCAGGTTCCACAAATTAACATTGGGAGATCTGCTACAGATCATTGTTCAAAGTCTTCATATCATAACCTGGAAGATAAACCTGAATTGACCTTTGGTTATTGTATGTCATGGTCTTACCCTGCTTTACTAGTGAAATCATTGCTGCCAGAATACTTATTTTATTTGTTCCATCATTCATTCAATTAGTTGCTTACTGAGCTACCTGGTGGCTCAGATGGTAAAGAATCTGCTTGCAGTGCAGGAGACCAAAGTTTGATCCCTGGGTCCGGACCCGGAATTCTTGCCTGGAGAATTCCATGGGCAGTTTGGTGGGCTATGTTCCATGGGGTAGCAAAGAGTTGGACACAACTGAGCAACTAACACCCTATGGTGGACATAGAAGTGCCTCCATATCCCCCTTCAAGCAAGGACTCTGGGAAGCTTTACAACTTAAATTCCATCAAGTCTACCTCAGCTTTGCAACTGAGGACATGCTTTGCACAGAAAGGCCCCGGCTGATGACTGAGTCAGGCTGTGGCATCAGGACACAGGCATGTCTGCTCAGAGTGGGACTTCTCAAATTCATTACACATTTTGCAGACTGACCTACACCGTGGTTTGATGACTATCCCTTTCCAATTCTGCTTTTTCCAATTTCCTTTCCCAGATATGTCTCCCAAATGTAACTTTTGTACTCCTAACTCCATATGGGTATCTGATTCTCAGAGGACTCGATGAGGCCAGAACTGAAGTTTTAGAATGGGATCACTACCTGCCTAGCTGGAAATGATAACCACATATCAAGAAGACTGTGGGGCCTGGATATTGCTTAGCTCAAGATGGCAGTCCAGTTACTAAAATTTCAACTTGTCACTGATAGCAAATGCAGAGAAAACTATGCATACAAGGTCAACAGAATCTGTTGACTGAAATTAAATTCCATTCATATCCTAACTAAAAGATGTTGAAAGCCTAAAAGCTTTTAACAAATAATTGAAAACTAAGTGTGAAAGCCAGAGGGTTTTATCTCCTGCAGGGGGAGAGAAGAAAATAATAAACTAAAGGATTTAATAGAGTTTTAAATTTTCCATGATATTTTTAAAATTCAGCTGAGCAGGTCAGAGAACCTGGAACCCTGACACATGAGATCTTGGTGAGCAAACCTGAACATTCCACTCCTCAGATTTCTCTGAAGCCTCAGAGTGCACATAGGTGGCCTGTTCTCTCTGTTAAGAGCTTATGATCTCCGTGTGAGAGAAGACACTGCAAAACCTCTCCCAACCAGGGCAACAGGGGGCCATCATGAGGATCTTTCTCTCCTGTCTTCAAGTCATTAGCAAGGCAGAAGTAACAGCTTATCTTAGTCAGGTCACATATCTTAAGAGAGAAAGACTTTATGTCACAAGAGCTATAGCAATTATCTGCTGGATATTGGCAGGAATTGGGGTAGTACAGGTAGGACTCGATTTTAAGGGTGCTTGATCAAGAGGGTCATATAAGACTGAATTTGTTGTTGCTTATTCACTAAGTCATGTTTGCCTCTTTGTGACCCCGTGGACTATAGCCTGCCAGGCTCCTCTGCCTGTGGGATTTCCCAGGCAAGAATACTGGAGTGGGTTGCTATTTCCTTCTCCAGGGGATCTTCCCAACCCATAAGACTAGACAAAAAAGCCTTTATTGACTTGTAACTTCTTTTGATATACAGGATTTAATACCACATACAGAACCCTAAAATTTACTGTGGGGATGGTACTGGAAACCTGTAGAAAGTGATGACTTTGCTGGACACAAATGTGAAATGCCAGAAATCCTTTGGCAGACAGTTGAGAAATAAATTAAAAGGCTCAGGGAAGTGAAAGAGTGGATATTCTGGGTAAAGCCTGATATTCTAGCAGAAGATTACATTTCTGGGAAGACCTGAGAAATGCAGCTGTGAAAAGGACTATATTTTATCCAAATTAACATCCTCCTTCTAAATGTCCCCTCGTTAAAGCAGGGGCACTCAAATTCTGGATGAGGGCTCCCTAAAGGTATATGGGTAAGTGGACTCGTGTGACACATAGGGACGATGGTGGCAGGTTTGAAGATGTGCCACGCAGATCTTCTTCAAGAAAGGACTCATTGACCAGTTCTAAAGACTGTGGTCAGTCGATAGTCTCATTGCTAAGTCCTTCAGGCCAGCCTCCACTTTTGAGCTGAGATCAAGCTGACGAGTTTCTTTAAAATTTGTGATTATTTTTCAGTAACTTAAAGGACTTCATACACAAACTCAAAAGTTCTTTTCACATATATAGTTCATTTATATAGTCAAAAAATGGTATTTTGAAGCTTGATGATTTATTCATACTATTTTCTACTCTTGGAGAGATCTTTAAAAACCTCCAGAATATTATCCTGGAAAATAGGAATATATAACATGCACAAATTTTTCAAGAACACATATATTGGGAGTCATTTTCATGTTGTTAGATGACCTGCTTTACCATCTATTGGGTCGAAGGCACACACTTTCTCCTATTGGCTGACCCACCCTCTACTTCTGTCCTCACGATAGGGTTGCTTCATGGTTTCCTTAACTTCATGCTTTGCTGTCTGCTCCCTCTTGTGGACTGTTCTTTAGTTGGTTTGTTTTTGCAATCAATTTTAGACAGCACCTATTGCTGTATTTCTAAAACTGCTTGCAGTAACATGAGACTTAATATTTTATCCTTTGAACAATGACTGGTCAGTACAGACTGATGTATTTTACATTAAAAAAAACTTTTAAATTAATTTAAAAATAGTCAATGATTATTTTAAAAGGCAGTCAGAATAATTTTATTGAGTTATTAACTATAGGCAGATAGTGAGTTTTTAAATTTCTCATTTCTCAAATATCTTATAATGTTCTTGCTGTTTTGCACTTATTTTTTAACCAGATTTTACTTAGCTAATTGAATTGTCTCTAATGTGCTAAGATAAAGTTTAGAATTTAATGCTTAAATTTGACATTCAATCAGACATAGAAAGAAAAATGATTGAGCAGTCTTTTGTAGTATATCTCTTTATTTTTATGCAATTTTGAAAGATTACTTTACATTTACAGTTATTAAAAAACATTGGCTGTATTCCCCATGTTGTACAACCCACCCTTGAGCCTATCTTACATCCAATAGTCTGTACTTTCCAGTCCCCAACTCCTATACTGCCCCCATACCACTGGTAACCACTAGTTTATTCTTTGTATCTGTGACTCTGCTTCTTTTTTGTTACGTTTGCTAGTTTCTTGTATCTTTTAGATTCCATATAAGTAATATTATAGAGTATTTTTCCATCCCTATCTGACTTACTTCACTTAGCATTAATGCCCTCCAAGTCCATCCATGTTGCTGCAGATAACAACGTTTCATCTCTTTAATGGCTGAGTAGTATTTCATTGTTTGTATGTTGTTGTTGAGTCATTAAGTCATGTCCAACTCTACAACCCCATGGACTGTAGTCTGCCAGGCCCCTCTGTGCATGGGATTTCCCAGGCAAGAATACTGGAGGGGGTTGCCATCTCCTCCTTCAGAGGAGCTTCCTGATCCAGGGATTGAACCCACACCTCCTGCTTGGCAGGTGGGTTCTTTACCACTGAGCCATCTTGGAAGCCCATGTATATGTGTATGTGTGTATATATGTGTACATTTTCTTTATCCATTCATCTGTTGATGGGCACTTAGATGACTTGCATACCTTGATATCTTGGCAACTGTAAATAATTCTACATAATTGTGGGGTATGTATCTTTTTTAATTAGTGGCTTTTTTTTTTTTTCCTGGATACATACCCAGAAGTAGAATTGATGGATCATATGATGGTTCTATTTTTAGACTTTTTTGTTTGTTTTTTAAGGAAACTCCATATTGTTTTCCACAGTGACTGTACCAATTTACATTCCAATCAACAGTGTACAAGGATTCCATTTTCTCTACATCCTTGACAACTATTAATTTTTTATACATATTAGCCAATCTCACAGGTATGAGGTGATATCTCATTACAGTTTTGATTTGCATTCCCTTAATGATTAGCTATATTGAGCATCTTTTCACATGCTTCCATATGAAAATTTCTCTTTGTAAAATGTCTATTCAGTTCTTCTAACCATTAAAAAAATTTTTTTTGAATGTTGAAGTGTGCAAAGTGTTTGTATACATTAGATGTTAATCCCTTATGAGTCATATAATTTGCAAACATTTTCTCCCATCTGGTAAGTTACCCTTTCATTTTGTTAATGGTTTCCTTTGCAGTACAAAACTTTTAAAGGTAGCCTTTTTACTGAGTCACATTTGTTTATTTTTGCTTTATTTTCTTTAGGAGATGGATCCAAAAAAATATTGCTACAATTTATGTCAAAGAGTGTTTTGTTTATGTTTCCTCCAAGCACTTTTATAGTATTTGGTCTTACGTTTAAGACTTTAATCCATTTTGAGTTTATTTTTGTATATGGTATTAGAGAATGTTCTAATTTTATTGTTTTACATGTAGCTATCCAGTTTTCTCAGCACTACTAATTGAAGTGATTTTCTTTTTTCTATGATATATTCTTGCTTCTTTTGTCATAAATTAATTGATCATAGTGCATGGTTTTATTTCTGGGCTCTCTATTCTGTTCTGTTCATCTGTGTGTCTGTTTTTGTGCCAGAACCATACTGTTTTATTTACTGTAGTTTTGTAGTACAGTCTGAAGCCAGGGAGCATGATTCCACCAGTTCTATTCTTCTTTCTCAAGATTATTTTGGCTATTTGGGGTCTTTTGTGTTTCCATAAAAATTTATAGATTTTTTGTTCTAGTTCTGTGACAAATGCCATTAATATTTGGTAGGGATTGAATCTGTAGATTGCCGTAGGTAGTGTGGTCATTCTAACAATATTGATTCTTCCAATCCAAGAGCATGCTGTATTCTTCCATATGTTTGTGTCATCTTCAGTTTCTTTCATCAATGTCTTACAGTTTTCAAAGTATGGGTCTTTTGCTTCCTTGGGTGTTTATTCCTAAGAATTTTATTCTTTTTGATGTGATGGTAAATAGAATTGTTTTCTTTATTTATCTTTCTGATAGTTTGTTTTTAGTGTATAGTTTATAATTTAATACTTAAATTTAACATTCAATCATATATAGAAAAAATGATAAAGCAGTCTTTTAAGTGCTAGCTGGGTAAATGGCAGTTTTATCATTTGTTGGTTACAACTACAGTGACTAATAGGGAGAATTTCAGAAACTGATGATTAAATTCTGAACATATAAAATGTATGAGAAGATTGAAAAAGATGCTATAAAGGAAAGAAGGAAGGGAAGTTAAAATATTATATTATTTGGTCTTGATTCTCTTAAAATAAAAATTGGGAAGGGAAAGGGAGGTCTATTGTAATTTTCACATATATTTATCAGTTTTACCTATCAGTTTTATTATAAAATAGGCCACTGTAAGCTCATTTTATATCACAAAACTGTCCCTGCATCCTTATATCAAACTCAATTCCTCTTTTAATTTCCTTTTGTTCTTCCTAATAATCCTTTCCTGTTTTGTCTTTTGGCCATGAATTTTACACCCTCATCTTCATTTATTCTAGTCACTGTGGATTTTCCTCCAAGACTTAATTTAGTTTCCTCATTAACACTTGCAAAGCAGTCCACTACATCACAAAGAATTACTGAAATACATGGTTATGTAAATCTTTCTTAACTTTCAGCTGTGGATATCCTATATTTTCTTAGCTTGTATTGTTGAAATCATATAATATGCTGTAAGACCTAAATTCTTTTGTCATTATGCATTTGTTTATTTTTATGTTTCCTTGGCTAAATCATTCATAAGTCAAAATAATCAGGGGATAGATTCTTTCCATGATATATAGAAAATAGCTCTCTGGTATTCACTAGGATTTTTAATTATGAGGATGGCACATACATATCCTAATTCAAGTCTCTTAGTGATACTTACATTCCAGCATCATTTAGGACTGTATAATGACTGAAATATGAATGGACAGTAAACAGGACATTTCCAAACTCATCACTGAATAATTCATTTCAAAATTAATTGCTTTGGGAATATGCCATTGATTAGAAAAACTTGTGATAGAAACAAAAAAAGAATACATTTTTAAAAACAGAGTTAAAGAGACATTTGAAAGTATCTTGAAATTCCATCTCTTTTTTCTTTTTTTTTCCGTCAGCAATGGGAGATTTAATATAGATTTCAAAACTTTTTATGAAAATTCTGAGGCCTACTCGTGGGAAAAAAAATAAAAAGAGTAATGTTTATCTCCTAGTGAGCATTGAAAATGAAAGTGAGGAAATGTTTATCCATTGAATGTTAAGGAATGTTAAGGAAATTGACATTATTTACATATCATTTATGAATAATTTCTTTTTTATAATTTTTTAGTTTTTAATTGGAGGATAATTGCTTTACAATATTGTGTTAGTTTCTGCCATACATTACCATGACTCAGCCATAGATATACATCTGTCCCCTCCCTCTTCAACTTCCCTTCCACCTATGATTAATTTCTTAATTTTAAGTAGATAGTTGTACAACTTACTTCATTCAGGTTTAAAGCACACCAAAGAAAATTTGAGTTTAGTTGTCCCAAGAGACTTACTCAATTTCCTGACCATATAGTTTTTAGAATTATTATAATACAATTGCATTTTTACAAACTTTTATGTATTTTAATGGACAATATGAACATTAGCCTACTTAGTTGTTATATCATGATTTAGTGCTTCCAGATATGTTGGTACTAAAAGCAAATTTAATAATAATATGATGAGTATATTTTCTGTCTTCTCTGCTTTTCTGCTTCACTTCACCCAGCCAGCCACCTTTGCTAACAGTTACTGAGGTATCTGTCTCCTCCTTGTTCTCCTCCTCTGTCCCTCTTTTCCCTCTCCCTTCTTTTTCACTATTTTCCCCAGCTTCTACTGGTACTTAGATTCCCCACTCATTTAAAAATTATCCAGAATTTTTACATTGGCAATCACATTGTGTTGGCTAATTATCCCAGTGTTGTTTGTCCGTTTTTTACTTCAAGTCTTCTATTATCCATGAAAGGTAAAAGTTCTTCTGGAAGTTCAGCCTTTGAACTCTTCAACCTAGGACCTCAAGCACACTGAAAGTTTAAACCCTCACAATCCTAGGCATATAATACAGGAGCTCCACATCAGAAATGCCTACTGCAGGACTGGTTGTTCACATTTGCCATCACAAAGGTGAGTGGGCTCACATTACCCTCCAGCTGGAGCTGCTCATCTTCCTGCCGTTGCCTCACCTGTGCCTGCAATCCTTTGGTCCATCATTGAGAACCTTGCTAAGTCTCTCATGAAGAAATAGTTCTATTAATTTCAGGTCTTCCATCTTGCAGAAACAGAGTTTAAGAACATACACCATATCATCTCTGTTTGTCTACTCTCCTACCCCCCAAACAGTTCAAAACCAGACCATAGTGGAAAAGGGACAATGAGGCTTTCTCCTTAATGGGGGCAGAAATTGAACTTCAACAAAACTAGATAAAGATTTTCGTTTACTCTGTTTCCCACTGGACTACAAACTCCTGTAACAGACCAAACTGGGAAACATGATATATCACAATGACCCGCAGAGCTCTGTGCCCCTGTTAGCCTTTCAAAATGGTTTTGGATATTGTTGAGACAAAAAATTAAATGGACAAGTACATATAAAGAAGTCTTTTGAAAAGTAAATCCAAGTTTTCCCTCTGGAGATTAAAGTTTTTGTTATTATAAACACTTCTGAAGAATAATTCCGTCATATAGTTAATTTTTGGAAATGCTTTCACCTGCATATAAAGTATAACAATCAATAGATTGTTCTTATCCATCAAAGGAGAAAGAGCAAAATGATTTATATCAAAGATGAAAGTGAGAAGAAAACAAATACAGATGATTTTGGTAAAAGTAATTTTTTCCTTTTAGATTGGCTGGCAGCCAATAGAGAGGATGTTCAGAGTGTTCTGCCCTTGGCCAGCTCAGTGGGTCATGAAAGAAAACCATTTTAATTGTTTACAGTTCTCTTGACAATCTTTGGGACACATCTAACAGGCTGTCTCTATATAATATCTGTCAGAGTATCCTTTCTTAATACCTCCTTCTCAAAACTATACATGCTTCTCTCACCAGAATTTCGCAAACTGGATCTGAGGATCACACGACATGGCTATACTTGTTAATGAAAGCTATACCATCTTTAGAAATGACATAACTATAATTTACTTATTCTTGGAACCATATTTTATAAAATCAGGATGAGATTTCCACATCTATCATATACCAATATGGTGCTACTATGAATGAATAGGTATCCTAAACTTCTGATTGCAAAATCAGACTTCTAAGTGAAACCCCCACCACTAATGATAACGTTCTCCTCTCTCAGTCTTTTCTATTTATTTTTATTTTTCTAGTTGTCTGAGAAAAGAAACTTGAGAAGTGTTAAATTTCTGAGCCTAATGCACATGTTTACTGCACAGCCAGGTCGGTGTGGCTGGGCCTAACCTTAGCAGAAAAGCAGCAGACATAGCAACAGATGAAGGCCCATGGCCTTCAGAGGCCCTGCTCATGGAGGGGTTTTAGGGCATGATCAGAACTGTTGCTTTTACTTGAGTTGATTTTATGTGGTTTACATTTTAGCAGAATCCCTCTCATGAGTGTTGAGAACAGAATGCAGATTTGAAAAGATGGAGTAGGTGGGATCTATTAATAGGATTCTAATAACCCAGGGAGGAGTTGATTATGGGACTAAAGTATAGCTATGAAGGTAATGAGAAGGGTCAGATGCTGGATCTATTGATGGAAAAAATGCAGGGTGTGAGAGAAAGAAGGAACTCAAGATTGACTTCATCTTGTCATTTTATGTGTCTTGAACACTCTGTTGGAGCAGCCTTAATAGGATTGTGTGTCTGAACCTGTTGTGGAAATAGCCTAAATAATTAGATCAACTGCATTCACTGGGATTATTTCAGCCATCTAGATATGGGAAATCTAGCCATCTAGATAGTATTCCGAACTATTGAAAAGATGCTCAATCCCAATCACAGTTAAATAAAGGCAGTTACAACAATGACATGTTTTTATCCTATTACTTTGGCAAAATAACATTTTCTTTCTTTTTTTTATTTTTGCAAAATCACATTTTGATAGTAGACACAAAGATAAGGGCTCAGGAAGGCAGAATTTTTCATACACTGTAGAAATTTGGGGGAGCGTAGCTTGGTAGGACCACAAGAAAGGGGTGATATTTTCTATGCATAAAAATTTGAAATTCACATCTAACTTTTAACTAGAAATTTTACTGTTCAAAATTTAACCCAGAGATAGATTTTTCAGGTATGTTTCATGCATATATATCATTGCTTTTTTTTTTTTTAACAATAACAAAACATTGAAACTGACAACTTCCTATAGGTCATTGGTTGAATAAATCATTATTCTTTGTTATGCATTTAATACATTACTACGCAATAGCTTTTTAAAAGTATACAATTTATCTCTAAGATATATTCATAAGTAAAAAATGAAAGGTGGAAAAAATTTTATAATGTAGCCTTTTAGTATTAAAAAGGTTTATATATGTATTGATATATAATATGTATGCATCTATATACATAGAAAATTTCTTGAAGAGTACACAGATGGTTAACTGACATAGCCTTTGTGAGGAGAATTTATTACCTCAGAAGAGATCCTTATGTTTGACCTCTTTTTCAGTGGTGGATTTATTTTTTTCATGTTCACATATTATACATTTAATTAATTTAGTTAAAAATACAAAGCAACTGTAATGTAGAGGTGGTATGACCTAATATAGAACACAATAATCTGTAAATATCCATCTGTTAACTTCTGAATTATTTTAATTTTAGTTTATTCTGAAATATCTGCAATATCTAAGGTAGTGGTCAAAATTATCTGAGTTATTGTTTTTTTATTAAGTATCTCAAGTTCTATTTTGTGTTCGGTATAGGCACTGAGTTCTTCAGTGTCAGCATAGCTAATAGAGGCTGGAACATTGGAATGCCAATGACATCTTATTTACTAACCTTGTTTGTGTTTCAGACTTGTTTTGATCTCCTTCAGGCATTACATTGCATTGACCACCACATATTGGTAGTTACTGTATTCTACCTTGACTTCAAGATGATCACTCTTTCTTGATTTTTTTCCCCCTCTTAATTCCTTTTCCTTCTATTCTTTAGCTGGCAGTTGCTTCTCCTTGTGTTCCCTTTAAGGATCAGTTCTCCCCAGGATTCTATCAGTGCAAGTCAGGTAGGTATTCTTAACTTGAAGTTCACAGACCTCAAAGTTATTGTTATAATTCAGGGCGGGAATCTATGAACTTGGATAAGAAAAAGAATTACAATTATGTTCATTAACCTTTCATTTAAAATTTGAATGTAGTTGAAACCCACAGTAGTAGTAACAATACCTGTATCTTTGTGACTGCAATAGACATTGAATCGTTTTATATCACATGCCACTTATTATAGATACCCAATATATCACTTATACTCACCAGTACTTTGAAATTATAATAGCTCTTAGTTTTCCACAGGATCCTGTTATTGATTTTTTTAGTGAAGAGGTGAACGTATGATCATTCAAATATGTTTTGTCAACATTTTAGGAGTTGTGTTTTAATAAATGGTCTTCTTTGAGACCCTGTGTATTTAATTCTACACATTTAAAAAGGTTTTTAAGGCTTTCATAGATTTACCAGTCTCTCAAAGAAGTGAATAACAGAAAAGGTGAAGAAAGTTAAGTCTTTCCATGGATGAGCACATCACTTCCAAGACTTCACTAGTCATCTGGAGTCTAGTAATCTTTGAATCTGTATCTGTAATAAAGACTTATTTCATGAACTAGACCATCCAGAAGTCTCACGGACATGATAAATTCAAGTCATCCCAGTCTGGACTCCCTATCTACCATTCCGCCCCCTCCCCACCTTCAAACCTGAATCCTCCTGTTTACTTTCGGTTTAGTTATATTGTCCACATTCATCTAGCTTTGCAAACCAGATCATTCAGATCAGTCATTCTTTGTTTCAATGGCTTAACAAAGAGAAAAAAAAATTATTCCATCTGGCAATTTTTGTGCCAAGAGCTATTTGGGATTTGCATCTCAATTTCATTTTATCTTCATACAATCCTACACAAAAAGAAGGTTACTGGCTGCTTGGTAGGCTGAGAAACATGAGCTTAGAGAAACTCAGTAGTATTATTAAATGAGAAAATCAAGATTGAAGTCCAGGTTTGTCTGATTCAGAAATCATGCTCTCTCTATCACACAGGAGGTCAGTAGAGTCCATTTTGCTGTTCTTATCCTAGTAGAAATGCAAGAAAGCAGGAGCCATGCTTCTCCCATTCATTCTTCAGAGATTCACTGATCTCCCCCCATGCTTTACAGGGTCTTAGCTCTCTGTTAGGAGAAAATATAAAGTTGAATGAGACATGATACCCAGTCTTAAGTCCCTTGTAGTTTAATCTTTCTGCAACTTAAACCTCTTCAGTTCAGTTCAGTTCAGTCACAAAGAGTCAGATACGACTCTGAGCTCAGTCGTGTCTGACTCTTTGGGACCCCGTGGACTGCAGCACGCCAGGCCTCTCTGTCCATCACCAACTCCCGGAGTTTACTCAAACTCATGTCCATTGAGTCAGTGATGCCATCCAACCACCTCATCCTCTGTCATCCCCTTCTCCTCCCGCCTTCAATCTTTCCCAGCATCAGGGTCTTTTCAAATGAGTCAGTTCTTCACATCAGGTGGCCAAAGTATTGGAGTTTCAGCTTCAGCATCAGTCCTTCCAATGAATATTTAAGACTGATTTCCTTTAGGATGGACTAGTTGGATCTTCTTGTTGTCCAAGGGACTCTCAAGAGTCTTTCTCCAACCTCTTTGCTGCTGCTGCTAAGTTGCTTCAGTCGTGTCCAACTCTGTGCGACCCCATAGACGGCAGCCCACCAGGCTCCCTCATCCCTGCGATTCTCCAGGCAAGAACACTGGAGTGGGTTGCCATTTCCTTCTCCAATGCATGAAAGTGAAAAGTGAAAGTGAAAGTGAAGTCACTCAGTCGTGTTCAACTCTTCGTGACCCCATGGACTGTAGCCTACCAGGCAACCTCTTTAGGCAGAGAGAATTGCAGAAATTGGAAAACAAAACAAAACAAAACATTGTTTTAGTAATTGGATAGTGTGATAACGATATCGAATTTTTTTAAATGCCAACTAAAGTAATGAAAGAATAGGTATAGCTTCAAAGCAGCAGTTAAATAATTTGTTCTACTATCTTGAATTTGTTACCCAGTCACGTTCTTGTTTGTGAGTATATTTCATTCAAAGTTTCCAGCACTGTCACAGATAATAAATTTGCATAGAAATGTGGAGAGGAGCATGACAAAGACCATAAATCATTGTCAGTGATAAAATCTGACTTTTTACATTTTTCTCACTGTGATTGAAACAAACAAATCTACCACACATTAGTAGATTCTTGAGAATTTCCCCTGTAACTGTTATGCCTGTATTTAAATATTTGAATAATGTTTTAAGAAATGAATTTCTTATTTTCTAAAAACAGTGCATGCTTGCTGTTTTTAAAAATGCATTAAATCCAGAAGTAAAATGTAAAAGATCACCTCATATGTGCAAGCAAACACTATAAAAAGTTAGATTAACACAGTTCCATGCATCCCTCTCATATATTTTAAGAGAAGAACACACGAATAGATAGCTAGAAATACATAGATGGAAAAACTTTAATAAAAATTGGATTAAACATGCCACTTCATACAAAGTATGAATAGTTTTTAAGTAAACAATCTATTTTTCCTCTTAAAGAAGTTTAATTTCTTAGTGTTTTTCAAACTAAGCCTGCTGCTGCTGCTGCTAAGTCACTTCAGTCGTGTCTGACTCTTAGCGACCCCATGGACTGCAGCCTACCAGGCTCCTCTGCCCATGGGATTTTCCAGGCAAGAGTACTGGAGTGGGGTGCCATTGCCTTCTCCACAAACTAAGCCTAGTGTAGTCTAAAAATGTGGTTAGTTTCCCAACTGAGTGAGGACAATCTGTTATAATTGCCTATGTGACTGCATCAAATATTGTTTACAAGCCTTCCAGTAACACTAATTAAACATTCGCTCAATAACTGGGAGGAAGGAAAACCTTGTCCTTGGGGAAAACCCTAAGCGCTGACATTCAATAGCTACCTTCATGCTTTCTACAGAATCGCTTTTGCCGTGAGTCTGACGTTGTGGGTGGGTCTTTCTGATTCTGTCCACCTCGGTGTTTACCCTCGGACAACGGGGAGCTTCATCATCCCTCCATCTATATTTGTCTTTGTGAAACCAGACACTACCGCTTGACAAGCTTTTATATCCTCTCTTCCTCCTCCCTTCACAGCCATACATTTTGGTTAAGCATGTCTATCTATTCAGAGGTGAATAATTCGCAGATGAAGGAATTAATGCATCTTTGTACCCATATAAGTTGCTTTAACAAACTGTATATCCACACTATACCAAAAGTTGCTCAACATAACGTAGTTTTACACATATTTAAGATGCTTTGTGTTCTTTATCTTGTTGAAGTCTACTAGTTTCAGAGAAAGTCTTCAGAAGAAATAAGGTATATTGCTCCCTTTTAAGAGATGGAGAAATTTAAAGAGTAGTTGTTTTGTGATTTACTGGAAGTCATAGAATATATTAGAGCACAAGCAGAACCAGGATCCAAATGTCCTGGTTTCTAAAGCAGGACATTCTCCAGTACATCAAGACACATCCTTGGCTCACTGTTCCTAGTGAGGATACAAGTAGTAAGGAATTTGTAGCAAAGTACAGAAAGAAAACTGCTTATTGCATTTTAGTATATATGAACTATTCATGCTATCACAAATTTATTAAAACTCCAAAGAATTATGCTTAATTTTATTCAAGAAAGACATTTTACTTGATTTCTTTTCATTCACTGCCATCATTTCCTTTGAGAAGGTTCATTTACTGAACCAAAAATAGAAGCATCAGTTGTTCCATGCCATTTAGAACATTTGTAACTGTGGCAAAATTTTTTTTTTCACAATTGATTCTTAATGGAACCAAATATTATTATGCCTGCTAGAAAAAGAATTTTGGAATAGGCAAATTAAGTGTTTTAAGTTTGATTGACTACATTTTTATATAAGGTTATATTTTTCTTTCTGAACTAAGACACTAATTTTAGACAATTATAATTAGGTCAAAAGCTGAACATTTTAAGTATCCATAATCTGACAAATCAGAGATCCTTTGTCCTACTTCAGAATGATTAATGATTTTTCTTTCCAGAATATAAAAATAGGCTTAGAAAAAACTATTAATGTAGGGAAATCATTGTAATGGAACCCCAGTCTCTCTCTTCTGGGTTCCCTTGCCCAGCTCTTTACATATTCCAGGACCTGTATATTTGCAGTCTGGCTGTCCTTCAAAATCCATTCAGGCCACGTCATGATACTCAACTATGATGATGATTTATCTGAAAGTACGATCTATTGATTGAGAGACTTCATTTTCCACTTGAGTTCTGTTCATTGTGCTTACTCTGCTGAACCTATGTACGAGGTGAGAGCTGTTCCTCAGGGCTGCTTAACCTTTGGCATCTTCATACCAGCTTGAAACAGACTGACAGCTGAAATCTGGACATGGGTTTCATTGCTTAAGAGTCCCAAAAGCATTATCTTTGCACCATGGTTTTCTTTCAAGTTTATAATCCCTACCAGACTATAGAGCATTCATTGTAGCAGCAAATCACCAGGTTTTATATATTGAATCCAGAGGCCTAGAATGTCAAAGTGTGTGGCCTTGGCAATAATCATTTTTGCCCCCCACCCCCCCAATAATAGAATGAGAATGCTACAGCAGATCTAGCCCTGGGAAGTTTTTTCACTATACTTAAGGTCAGATCTTGCCACCAGAGTTTCTTTTTCTTTTTTTTTTTTTTGTCTTGTGAATTTTTTTTTTAATTTTATTTTATTTTTAAACTTTACATAATTTGATTTAACTTATCTAGGGAGGGCCTCAGTCACCAGTAAATGTTAAAGGATCCTCAGGTGACTCATTTCCAGCCAAGGTTAAAGCCCTCTGCTACAGCCTCAGTGATCATAGGTCTTTATCAGCTGAGGAGAAGACAAGACGCCAACTAACGGTCCATGCTAGAACTCACTTGTTTTCTCTTTCAGACGAGCTCCCAGAAAAGTACACACATGAGAAAGTCAGTCTCATAGCCATGCACATATAAGAAAAATAACTGACATTCATTTTTTGACTTGGAATTACGTCCTTTTTGTTATGTTTAACTTCAAAATACAATATACATTCACTTTATTTATATAACTGGGATTTGGCTTGCTTTTCTGTAGGTAAGTAGTAGTTTGGGTTTAATGGCTTTGGTCTCTAGTATTCATTCCACTGTGACAAAAACAGGAATAGGAATACAAAAATAATGATTTAAACTATCTTTGTCCACTTTTGTTTTAAGTGTAGTGTTGCTACCAGCTATTAGGAGCATGAGTACTTTGGGCATAAGAACCTTAGTTTGGGTCATATATATGTATAAGTAAAGTAAAGTCTCTCAGTCGTGTCCGACTCTTTGCGACCCCATGGACTGTAGCCCACCATGCTCCTCCATCCATGGGATTCTCCAGGCAAGAGTACTGGAGTGGGTTGCCATTTCCTTCTCCAGAGGATCTTCCTGACCCAGGGATCGAACCCAGGTCTCCCACATTGCGGGCAGATGCTTTAACCTCTGAGCCACCTGCTGCTGCTAAGTTGCTTCAGTCGTGTCTGACTCTGTGCGACCCCATAGACGGCAGCCCACCAGGCTCCCCCATCCCTGGGATTCTCCAGGCAAGAACACTGGAGTGGGTTGCCATTTCCTTCTCCAATGAATGAAAGTGAAAAGTGAAAGTGAAGTCACTCCGTCGTGTCCGACCCTCAGCGACCCCATGGACTGCAGCCCACCAGGCTCCTCCATCCATGGGATTTTCCAGGCAAGAGTACTGGAGTGGGGTGCCATTGCCTTCTCCGCTGAGCCACCTGGGAAGCCCCATATATGTATAACCTACATATATATATATATATATCCTATATACATGTATGTATATAGGATAAGAACAAAAGGATGCCTTTTTTTCCACATAGATTATTTTTTGAAGGGGCTACTAAAGAGCTTCTTGATTAAAGTGAAAGAGGAGAATGAAAAAGCTGGCTTAAAACTCAACATTCAGAAAACTAAGATCATGGCATCTGGTCCCATCACTTCATGGGAAATAGATGGGGTAACAGTGGACACAGTGACAGACTTTATTTTGGGGGGCTCCAAAATCACTGCAGATGGTGACTTCAGCCAGGAAATGTTTAAAAGATGCTTGCTCCTTGGAAGAAAAGTTATGACCAACATAGACAGCATATTAAAAAGCAGAGACATTACTTTTCCAACAAAGGTCATCTAGTCAAAGTTATGGTTTTCCCAGTAGTCATGTATGGATGTGACAGTTGGACTATAAAGAAAGCTGAGCACTGAAGAATTGATGCTTTTGAACTGTGGTGTTGGGGAAAACTTTTGAGAGTCCCTCGGACAGCAAGAAGATCCTACCAGTCCATCCTAAAGGAAATCAGTCCTGAATATTCATTGGAAGGACTGATGTTGAAGCTGAAACTTCTATACATTGGCCACCTGATGGGAAGAACTGACTCATTTGAAAAGATCCTGATGCTGGGAAAGATTGAAGGCAGGAGAAAGGGATGACAGAGGATGAGATGGTTGGATGGCATCACTGACTCAACGGACATGAGTTTGAGTAAACTCCGGGAGTTGGTGATGGACAGAGAGGCCTGGTGTGCTGCAGTCCATGGGGTCACAAAGAGTCAGACACGACTGAGCAACTGAACTGAACTGATACCTGTGTAGGAATTATAGAGAATGACCTCACAACTGAGCAAACAAATCTGAGGTTTTGAGATTTAAAGAATATTAGAAACTGGAAGAATGGGGGAAAAAACACCAGAGAAAGGATAGGAAAGCAATTGCAAAGGCAAGGGGTGGTAAAATGTCTCAGTTCCCATTTGGGATATGCGTGTGTGTGGGCTGGAAAGTGGGGAGGAGGGAGGTGGATTAAAAAAAGAAAAAGCTCTCCCAGAAAAGGAAAATATTTTGTTTAAAAGGTAATATATTTTTTAAAAGTATTGGGTCAAATGTAATTATTTAGAGGGTGGCATATGAGTTGTATTAGCCCTATTTAATACAGTGAGGTTGTAAAATACATAATTTTGTTTGGTTAAATACAATGATCAAATAACTATAACTCATACAATCTTTTCAAACTGAGATTATTTTTAGAGAGCTCACTAATGCTTAATCACTCCTTCCTCTGTCTCTGTTCCCTAATTGCATCATACTTCATGCCAGGGAGATGTGAAGTTTCCTTTTGATACTTGAAAGGAGTAATACCTACTGCTTTAGTCACATAAAGATGCTTTAGAAAAAAAAAAAACACTCATGATCATTTATAATACCTGTCCTATGTTGAAATACAATTAAGGGGGAAATTTGGCTAGTAGGCATTCAGTTTTTATGCATGAACTAGAAAGCTCCCTATGTGTTTCATAAATGTGTGTGTGTGTGTGTGTGTGTATGTGTATACATATATATGCTTCCCAGGTGGTTCAGTGGTAAGGAATCTGCCTGCCAATGCAGGAGACGTAAGAGATGTGGGTTCGATCCCTGGGTTGGGAAGATCCCCCTGGAGGAGGGCATGGCAACCCACTCTAGTATTCTTTCCTGCAGAATCCCTGTGGATGGAGGAGCCTGGCGGACCACAGTCAATAGGGTTGCAAAGAGTTGGACAAGACTGAAGCGACTTACTGCGCATGCATGGTCTTTGAATCTCAAATGATGACTAAGCAAATTTTTCAAGAGGTTTTAGAATCAAGCTGAAACTAAATAAACGCATAATGAGAAAAAGCATAGTTTGCTCTTGAAAACTTTAAATGAATATAAATATGTATGTGAATATATATATTTATAAATCCACTTTATCTTACTATAATTTAGTCATGATTGGTCCTAATTAGGAACTTGACTTGGTTTAAATCATACCACAAAGTGCTTTACTGCACAGAAGAAATTGTCCTTGATTCACTTTCTATTTATTATGGAAATAAATGCTAGTTCAGGGCTTCATGGATTAATCATACGGATGATTCTCAGAAATCCTTTCCCTACAGTGTAAAATCAGATACCATGCAAAAGGGAAGAGAGATGATTAACTTCTTTCCTCCTAGTGTAGATGGTCCCATAGTCTAATCAATGCCTTGAAGAGAAAATAAGTTTTTTGTAGAAGACAGCTGTGGCTAGGCATCTGGCTTGGAATTAGAAGACCAGGTGTTATTTCTGGCACAGCTCTGTGATATCTTGGGGCCATGATTTATTTTCTCTGACTCTAAACTCTCATTGACAAAATAAAAGTGGCAGTTTTTCCTCAGAAATTTTAAGGATTAAATTTAAATCCTTTATAAACTGTAATGAAATATGCAAATAATTGTTTTCTTCTATGGTTATTACAATTTATTAAGAGCATGCATGCATGCAAAGTCACTTCAGTCATGTCCGACTCTTTGCGACCCTATGGACCGTAGCCCCCAGGCTCCTCTGTCCATGGGATTCTCCAGGCAGGAATACTGGAATAGGTTGACATTTCCTTTCCAGGGGATCTTCCTGACCCAAGAATTGAACCTGGGTCTCCTACATTGCAGGCAGATTCTTTACCATCTGAGCCACCAGGGAAGCCCTATTAAGGGCATATGAGATATCATATTTATAACACTTCACTTAATTGTATGCATCAGGAATTTGGAAAGTCTCAGCTGAGAGGTGTGTCTCTGACCCTCTTGGTATCAGATGGAGCAGCTGGGACCAGATGACCCACTTCCAGCATGACTTCTTCATTCACAGGTCTGCTCTCTGGACGCCCTTTGGCTCCCCTGTCTCCATCTGGCATCACAGTGAGACTTTGACATCTTGCACCATGGTGATCTCAGGGTACTCACTTTTCTTATGTGGTGGCTGACTTCCATGAAAGAGGAGCTGTCAACCTGAGCTCAGGGTTGAGCCCAGAAGGGACACAGAATCCTCCCCAGTGTGTGCTCCTGGTCAAAGCCATCTTAAGGACTGCACAGGTGCAAGGGGGAGGGGAAGCAGATTCTATCTCTTGATAGGGTGGTGGCCAGGTCAGCCTGGCTTTGAATCAGATCTGACCCATTATCTTCTACTGCTTGAGTTTATTTTTTTCTGATAGGCATTTAATAAATGAACACTTCTAGCTTCTTACATAATACACAAAGGATGCATGCTCACAAAACAGTATATGCAAAGGCGTCTATTGCCTGCTATCTTACCATCTGGAAATATCCAATCACTGAACATTTGCACATACTTTTGTTACTATGACAATTGATAGTTGTATTGTATGATTTTGAAAGTGTGTGAAAGGTCAGTGTAGAATATTTACACTTTATTTTGGCTAGGCTACTTTAAGGAATAATAGACTTTTGATGCCTAAGACAGCCTGCTGATGAAAATATTTTAAGACATGAATACGATGGAGGCAGCCACTTCCTCTGCATAAGACTAGTCATCATTTTTATAACTTTGCAGTGTGGAAATACATCTGTGGTATATATATGATGTATCAATGTGGGTGAAATGCCCTTTTTATTCCTTAGGATAGTTGACTAACCAGAACACCACATTCCTTCATTATGTCAGAAAGGAGAAGATTTATTTTTCTAAAACTGTCATAAATTTTATTAGTACTCACAGCTATAATAACACGAGCTCTACAATGATCTTAGTAACCATGACAAAGTCATACTGTGACTCTCCTTCAGTAATCTCAGGTAGACACTGAGGGACCATTTACTGTGTGTGGTGTGTGTGTGAGAGAGATAGAGAAAGAGAGAGACTTCATCCTTTTCCATTCATTCTGGGGAAATTCCAATAGTGCTCTTCCTCTGCTATTTTTTCCCCTTGCCTTCTTGATGTCTGCTTTCTCTGGCATTCTCTTCTCATCTTCCACTGGTTCCCTTCCTGATAAGACTGAAAGGAAGATTCACATCATTTGCAAGTGGCAGGACCTTGAACTCTGTGATGGGGCCCTCTTCTTCCATGTGTCTACATTCCCATTCTCTTGCATGCTGTGGGATCTGATCTATGTGAGGGGATCACAGCCTTCAATACTGTAAACACAGGAACTGTTTCCTGTGAGGCACTTCAGTAAGTGCAGGCTCGATACAAATAAAACAGGGTCTTCGGGATTATCTGTTTTCTCCCTGGGTGGTTCAGACATGAGTAAATGTAAATGCTTTTGTATAATATAAATACTTTTCTACTATAAAAATTTTATTAGTGAAAACTGACACTCAGACTCATTGTGTAAGAGACAATGGGGAGTGGTGGGGAGTGCGGCAAATGGAAGGACAAAAACCTTGTAGGAGAGACACAGGCATTACTCGGCTCCAGGTCACTGGAGTCTTGTGAGAATGCAGAGCTATTATTACCAGCTCCAATTTTATGCAAATTTCCTTGATTTTTAAATGTTGATGACCATTTTCAAACAAAATAAAATTATATATAGATCAATAAAACATATCTTTGGATCAAATTTTGCCCATGGACCACTGGTCCATAAATTTATTGACTCGACTATCATCTTCTTCCTGAGCTTTAGATTTATATCCAGCTACTCCTAAGACACCTTCTTCAAATGCCTAAGAGTCATCCTGCTTAACATGTCCAATCAGAGCTCTTACTATGTCCTCCTAAATTTTCCTATCTCTGGAAATGGCATCATTATCAGTTTAGCCATCTATCTTCATCATCTTCTTTCTATTCCTTCCTGTAACCCAATACATCAATAAGTAATGCCATTCCTAATCTCCAGAATTTAGCTAGAACACATGTGCTTCTCTCCATCTTCACCATCAGTCTTACTTTTTGCTCGATTTCACTTTCCTAGACCAATGTGATAGGCTTTATGTTGTCTCTCTGCTTCTGTTCTTTTCCCTTTTCATCCTTACTCTGTCAGCACTGGAGAAGTACTAGATGACCTCAACAAAAACAGCAGCAACATTATTCTTTCACTAGAACCTTTCGGTGACTTCCCACTCCAACTGGAATAAAAGCCATAATCTTTTCCATGGCCTGCCTTTTTATAATCCCACTCCCTCGCTCACTGTTTTTAAGCTACATTAATCTTCCCAGTGTCATCGAAGAGGACAGGCTCTTGTCCGTCTCAAGATTGTGGTGGTTGCTATTCTCCTGGAGCTTTAAATAGTTGACTTCTTCTCAGTTTCAGGTCTCAGCCCAAGTGTCTTCTCAAAGAGGCATTTCAAGACCATCTTATCTAATGAAGCCCTTTCTACTCAGTTTCTATCACATCACCTGATTTATTGTCTCCATTAATAAACTATTAATTTGATTGCATATTTTTTACTAGTTATAACTACCCTCCTCAAATGTAAACTCTGGTTAAAGGAGAAATCTCATCTTCTTGTTCGCCCAGAAAATTCCTGAAAATTCTCAAATCATAAATTATCCTATATTTGTCTTTTTTTCTAATGAGCTATAAATTGGCATGTACCATTGTATTAGTTTTAATTAATTAGTTTATGTTATTTAGTTTTTTAAAGTTTTTTTAATTTTTAAAATTTTATTTTGAAGTATAATTGATTCACAGTGTGTTAGTTCGTATATTTTTACAACGCTTTATTCTCTATTTTACAAATAATAGGATTACATGGTAAACAGTGAGTCATTTTTTCCATGTAGGGTCTAGCCTGGATCTAGCCTGGCAAATGGTATTTCATAATAAATATTTGAGGGAATAAATGGTTTGAATACTTATACATATTTAGTATGAAGACATCACTATTTTACAAAAAGCCTCTAAGTTTTAACATGGCTGATGTTCTCTGGACATGCCTACATTAATGACTGCAGTCAGCACCAACTTTTCCCATTCTCTATGAACTGCATAATTCCCTCCTTTGGCATCATCACAGGTGTCATTTCTTCTGCCCAGAGTGATCCTTCAGCTCAGACTCCTTTCAGTTATCTGGACTTTTTTTCTGTTCTTCCTTCAAATCACAACTGAATATTGATTCCCAATGAAGTTTCTCCTACCCACCTCACATCCCACCACCTGAGACCTGTATTGTGGGTATTAGTCACTCAGTCATGTTTGACTGTTTGTGACCCCTTGAACTGTAGTCCGCCAGGCTCGTCTCCCCATGGAATTCTCCAGGCAAGAGTACTGGAGTGGGTAGCCATTTCCTTCTCCAGGGGATCTTCCTAACTCAGGAATTGAACCCAGGACTCTGGCATTGCAGGCAGATACTTTACCATCTAAGCCACAAGGGAGGCCCTTGAGACCTGCATTGGTTTCCCCCAAATATATTTTTTATTCCTTTTTATTTATATCCCTTACCCCACTTATAATTAACCTATTTTCTGTTAAAATTTGTTTACCATCTGTAAGGACCAAGTCTGTCTTGTTTACTGCAACATTACAAGCTTCCTAGAACAGAGGCAAAACTACATAAATGTTCATTAACAAACATTTGTTACTTTATATTTGAAAATAGGGAACTCACTTTTCTGCTATTCCAGTTCCCTGGGGTGTACAAATTAATTACCATTAACAGAAATTAGTTAACATGCCATCCTATATTAGTAATTTATATTACTACTATAAATTAGTATATATATTTATATTAGTTTAATATAAATAAAACTATATTTATATTTTTATAAATATCCCTAAAACAGTCTTCCTCCATTATTTTTGGGAGATCTTAAGGGATTTGCACATGTGCTCATGAACCACTCCTGTCAGTTACCATAAGTCTGCTGTTCCCTCTCCTCTATGGATAATTTGCCACTAAAGGACCTGTGTGAAGGGATTCTGCCACTGTGCTCCAAGCTCTCAGCAAGTCAAATTCCGTTTTTTCCTTTCAGGCACCATTGCTTCCCAGGTGGTAAAAAGTACCTGAGAAAGAACGTGCCTACCAGCGCAGGAGATGTAAGAGATACAGGTTCGATCTCTGTGTCAGGAGGATCTCCTGCAGAAGGGATTAGCAACCCACTCCAGTATTCTTGCCTGGGAAATCCCATGCACAGAGTAGCCTGGTGGGCTACAGTCCATGGGGTCACAAAGAGTCAAGATATGACTGAAGCAACTTACCAGGTACCATTGCTGGTCTCTGCCACCATATGTGCTGCTGCTGCTCTCAAAGTGCTGAGTGCTTAAAACATTCTGTGTGGACTCCCTCCATTGAATAATATACAGAGAAAGAGACAAGACTCCTCACTCTTTCCTGAATTACACCTTGTAACAACAATAGCATCTTGTATTCCAGTCCTCTGCAGATTTTTTTAGAGACGAAATTATTTATTTCCTGATACTTTTAAAATTTATACTCATCCCTCTTAGGAGTCAAGCACAAATTCATGAAACCCTGAGTGAGATATGGATTTAGTGACTGTTTCTCGCTTTTCTCAAAATCACGTTACTTTTCTTTTAACTGAGGCTTTGATGTGGTTGGGAGAACATGTCTCATCCATTTCCCAAGCTTGGAATACCGTTGAGGTATTCCCCACCCACCAAATTTTGTGTCAGTAAGAAAACAAACATCGCATCCAGGCAGATTCAGACCCTGTGTTAAAATCTCATGCAAAATGGCAATTGGAGTGTAGGAAGAATAATTTTCCATCTATGCTTCTAAGTTCATGGTTGGAACACCCCCTCCATAATAAAAGTTCAACAGGAGAAAAACAAAAATTTATAACATCTTCATCTCCTGTACACATGGGAAATAACTGGGAAAAGTGAGTGTTCAGAACGGCCAGAACCAGCATGTTAAATACTTTCTCCAGCTAAAGACAAAGGAAAGATATTGGGAGTGGGGAGGCCAGTTATGGGAGGTAATCGGGAAAAGCACAGCAAACAAGGCTATGAAGGGAATGGTAGTTAAGTAGGTTTAGGTCACTGCCTTTTTCATTGATAAGAATTGCTGCAGATTTAGAGATTTCTCTTATAAATGTAAAGTTCTCTTACGAAAGGGTAATTTCCACCCATTTTTCAGAGCTTTTCCTATGTCTGCTGTTTCTTAAAAAGAATCAGGCTAGAATAACCTTTATTTCAAGAAGGCATAGTTTGGGGTGATAAATTCTGCTCCCCTTAACAATTTCAGCATGACAAACCACCTGCTATTGTTATCCATTGTGACACTATACAAAGGCAAACTAATGAACGCGGTCTCAGGATCGCACAGCCAGCAATGTGCCTGCTGCTGCTGCTAAGTCGCTTCAGTCGTGTCTGACTCTGTGCGACCCCAGAGATGGCAGCCCACCAGGCTCCCCCGTCCCTGGGATTCTCCAGGCAAGAACACTGGATTGGGTTGTTTCAGATATAAGTATAGCAAATCCATCAAAATGATCAGGGATCCCAGCCAAAGCCCCCTTCTTTCTCCTTTTCCCCATATCATTGCTGATGATTGCAAGAAATTTCATAGGCTTATAAAAGGGAAAAACACTGGTGTGAGACCAAGGACTCAGAATGGAATGGTGTCTGCTCTTCAGCAGGCAGTGTTTTTTCAACGTGTACAGTGACTAAACTTTTCCATAGAAGAAATTTTCCACTCAGATAAATCTGCCATACTTTATGACCAAATGCAAAACAGGATGATAGACACCGAACAGCCTAGAGAAGGCCTGACCTGCCTTTTATATCCTTGCAAGAGCCGATTGAGCTCTGAGCAGTGAAGAGCCTCAGTGCCTGAGAAATACAGAAACACCAGGTGAGAATTCAGAGGAGGTCTGCTGTTAAAATGCAGGAGTTGGAACAAAATAGCAAAATTGTACTCTTAGAAAATTAATAGAGATGGAACGACCTGGGAGAGCAAATGTTTAAATCAAGGGAGATAAAAATAATTAAGGGAAACAAAAATAGACTGAGGAAAGACCTTGCCAATTCTTAGGCTCTGCTTGTAAATAAAGATCAAAGGGAAAAGTGAATATGTCTAGAAACGAAAAACAACTTATTTTAACCTAGATCTCATATGTGTATGCATGCTAAAATGCATAGGTAGCATCCGACTCTGTGTAAACCTATGGACTGTATGTAGCCTGCCAGGTTCCTCTGTCCATGGGATCTTCCAGGCAAGAATACTGGAGTGGGTTGCCATGCCTTCCTCTAGGGGATCTTCCCAACCCAGGGAACTGAAACCACATCTCATGTTTCTGCCCTGGCAGGCAGTTCTTTATCACTAGCACAATCTGGGTAGCCATGATCATATATGTATTACTTTTGAAATATTTAAATATATTGACTGACTTTGACTGTGTTCACATATCCATTGAAACTTCATGCTTTGTCATGTTCTGGTGATTTTTACCACCTGCACGAAGTGATAGAAGCTAATACTTCCATTCAGTGATGAGGAGGCATAAGAAAGCATTCTTCACAAGTAGCTATTGATGTATTCAGATGTGCTTAACTGCTCAGATTCTTGTTGTAATTAAATGGAACTCCCACAAGGGGGAGCAAGCGAACACGTCTCAAAGCCCTGTCTAGGCAACTTTCCAACTGAAGGTACACTCGATTCCAGAGGGAACTGCTCAGTATTCCCCCCAGCCCCCCACCCCGGAGAATCATTTGCAGCCTCCATTTTACTGTGGGAAGTTTCTTTCAGATTTATTTTCTCTGTGTGTGTGTGTTTTTTTTTTTTCCCCAGCTGCTTTTTTTAGTTGTAAATCCATGCTTCGGTTGAGCAGCAAAGCAACTGCTTTGCTGGAGTTCCCAGCACACTCCAGCAGGGAAGTGTTTTCCTGCAAGCTTTCTAAAACCTTGCAGAGTCAACAGAACCTTCCCCAGCGCGTTGCCAAAGGTAGCACTCTGATTACCCAGCTTGGGGCCGGGAAGAGGGACGACATAGACGGGAAGAAGACACTTTGCTTAGGGAAGCTCTGGGAAAGAGGCTTCATGACTCAGAAAGAAGCACTGGGGAAGTGGGCAGGTCAGCACAATAGATGCAATTAGCAAAAGCAATTAGCATCGGCAGATAAATCCCTCCCTCTTGACTTTCTTCTGTGTATTGCCAAGGCAACCCAGACAGCCTCCTCCTTTCCCACCCCCTCTCCATCCCAACAACCCCGGTTGCCACCCACTCCCCCTACCCCCCACTTCTCACTTACTGCCTCTGCCCTTGGAATTGAGTTTAATCAGGTTGCACCTGGGTTAGCACGTGTTTGAGGGTGGAGGAAGGGCAAAATGGATGCGGAGAGTGAGGACCTAGGGTTTGCAGATGAGATTTTCAGTGGTGGGTTCACAATCTGGCGTTATTTTACCCCTTTTTGTGATCCTCGGCTGGCATGAAAAACACCTTTCTTTTCTTCACGACATGGGAGTTTGCAGCTGCAGAGCAGTGCGCCAGGCACTTCACTATCTGCTCCAAGTGCATCTTTACACATTTAAATCTGCCACTAGCTAGTTTGTTATAAGAGGAGCAACGTTTGGAGTTCATTTTCATGGGCACTGATAGCTGGAAATTGTGAAGAGCAAAGTCACAACTCAGGAAAAGAAATGGGAATGACTTAAAAAGTTGTATATATTATGAAAGTGAAAGTGAAGTCGCTCAGTCGTGTCCGACTCTGCGACCCCGTGGACTGTAGCCTATCAGCCTTCTCCATCCATGGGTTCTCCAGGCGAGAATACTGGAGTGGGTTGCCATTTCTTTCTCCAGGGGTTCTTCCCGACTCAGGATCGAACCTGGGTCTCCCAATTGCAGGCAGAGGCTTTAACCTCTGAGCCACCAGGGAAGCCATTATATATGCATATAAGCAGTAATATCTGAGTGAGAAGTGGTATTGAGGAAGAACGAAGGCACTTTAATTTTCTGATTTAAACAGTTTTGCCTTTTATTAAGCAAATATGTAATATTTTTAAATACAAAATTACTCCCAAAGTAAAATTCCTTTAAAACTGAAGACATTCTGATCAGTTGAAAAAAAAAGCAAGATGTAGATTCGAAATGAAGCCAATAACTCCAATAATAGCAAAACCTTCCCTGAATGTTTTCTGCGTGCCAGGCAATATTCTAAGCCCTCATTTGATTCTCACAACCACCCTGGAATGTAAGTATTTTTATCTCATTTTTGTCGATGGGGGAACTGAGGAACAGAGACAACTTGCCCAAGATTACTTAGTGCTGTAAGCTACCAGGCCATACTGCCTTTCACTTTCACAGTTATCTGCTGTGATTTGTTTATAACATTGTATTTGAACATTATTCCTATAGACGAGAAAGAGCAAAGGAAAGGTAGGCAGCTTGATAACATTAAACATAACCTCAGGTCAACTTTGGTCTAGCGAATCATCATGTAGTTCTGGAGTCAGGTGGCACAGTGATAAAGAATCCGCCTGCTACTGCAGGAGACACAGGTTCTATCCTTGGGTCAGGAAGATCCCCTGGAGGGAGGGCATGGCAACCCACTCCAGTATTCTTGCCTGGGAAATCTCATGCACAATGGATCCTGGCAGACTACAGTCACGGGGTCAGGTCTTAGAGACTTAATAGCAACAAATAGATAAGTGCATGTCTAGACTTCCACGTAGCCAACTGGCAGGATAGCTTCTCAACCTCAGTATACAGACGTGTACTGTAGGTCAAATAATAGCTACCTCCTTTCCAAACTACCCACTCTCCTTGCGGTTCTCATCCCACTCATCCAGTACCTCCCTACCCCCATGTTTTGGATACTTTCTTCTTTCTTGATGAAGAAGAAAGGTCTGGATGAAGACATTCGGATAACATTTTAGTTGTGCAGTGCTTTTCTGAGGGAGTATTGACACTAAAATAGAATTCAGCTAGAAATAGAAACACTTAAACCGAAGACATGCGTAATTGTTAAATATTGTGGGAATGAGTTCCCCACAGCAACTTTGCCCTGATTTGCACCTCTATTTATCATTTGCATCTTCTACTTTAAGGCTTCACTGTAGTTTTCTCTGTGTTAGTCACATATATAGCACATACAGATATGTAGAAATGACAGGAAAGAAGTGAGAGACTTTATAGAATGCTTTGTATCCCTGCCCAACCTCCCCATAAGTGTGCTAAGTCTTAGCTAACATGAGTGATACAACCCAAATCTGGCCTCACATTTTTCAACTGGTTTTTCCCTCCAGAGGCTGTTTTATGGGAAAAAAAGACTGCCCATTTAACTTCTCCAGATTTATTGAGATATAATTGAGATAAAAATAATACACTGATGTATTGCGTAATGATCATCACCATCACGTTAGCTAATACCTGCATTATGTCATCTAATATTCTTGCCTGGAGAATCCTATGGACAGAGCCCGGAGGGTGACAGTCCATAGGGTCACAAAGAGTCAGACATGATTGAAGTGACTTAGCATGCACACATGCATGATGAAAATATTTAAGATCTACTCTCTTAGCAACTTTGAAGTACTTAATTCAGTATTATTAACTATAATCACCATATTGTACTTTAGATCCCTAGAGCCTCCTCATAACTGGATGTTTATACTCTTTGACCAACATCTCTTCTTTCCCATGCCCAGCCGCTGTGAGTTCAGCTGTTTCATATTTCATATATAAATGCTATCATATAATATTTGTCTTCCTATGTGACTTATTTCACTTACTGCCCTAAAGTTCTAGTCATTTGTCACAAATGTAAGGATGTCCTTTTCATGGCTGGATAATATTCCATTATATATATGTGTGTGTGTGTGTGTGTGTGTCACATCATCTTAATTCATCCATTGACAGACACTTAGCACTTAGATTGCTTTCATATCTTGGCTACTGTAAATACTGCTGCAGTGAGCATAGGAATACAGGTAGCTCTTCAAGAGTCTGATTACATTGCCTTAGGCTATATACCCGGAAGTGGGATTGCTGGATCATATGATAATTTTATTTTTAATTTTTGAGATGCCTCCATAATGTTTCCCATAATGACTGAACGAACTTACATTTCCACCTACAGTGCACAAGTGTTCCGTTTTTTCCACATCCTTGCCAGCACTTGTTATTTCTTATCTTTTAGATGACAGTTATCCTAACAGTAGTGAAGTGATATCTCAGTGTGGTTTTAATTTGCATTTTCCTGATGATTAGTGATGTTGAGTACCTTTACATATACCGTTGGCTATTTGTGTGTCTTCTTTGGAAAATGTCTATTCAGTTCCTCTGCCCAGTTGTGAATCATTTTTGTTTGTTTGGTTTTTTTTTTTGCTATTGAACTGTGTGAATTCTTTATATATATTTTGGGTATTAACCCCTATCAGATATTTGATTTGCAAATGTTTTCTACCATTTTGTAGGTTGCTTTCACCCTTAATTTTAGATAGCATTCTTAAATGGGATATTAAATGATTTAATCTCCTGGAAAAACCTGCTGCCCTCGTTGGAGACACGGGATTGAGAAGTAAATAACAGTTAGTTCAGAATAGACCCATATCAGTTCACTGGCTTGAATACCTATTCCTGGCCACCTAGGATCTGAAACTTTCCTTTATCTGTATTCAGGCTATGACTCTTAAACACCAGGAAAAAGTACTCCATGGTACTTCTCTTGCAGGCAGTGAATTTGGTTATATGCCCCAGCTGTTCTACTGAGACTTGTAGATCTTGGCAACTGTTGATCTGTGCATGTGTATAAACACACACACAGAGAAAGAGAGAGAAATATGGATCTCTCTTTAACTTAAATTTTCAGGGAATATTAACGTGGAGCCTGGAGGTTACAGTAGGGACTTTGGTTTAGATTCAGAGAAAGATGGAGAATCAGAGAAACCCTCGTGTTTCTTGTACAATCCTCGAGACTTCCCTTGTTTTAGATACTAGACATAGGGAGGTAGGATTAGAAGTGGGGAGGCCAGCTAGAGGAGGACTAATGCAATAGACAGATTGGATGCCAACTGCTATTTGGATCAAGGTGGGTGAATCTTGAAAGAAAATGAATTCAGGGTAGACAAAAAAAGTAGCCCCAAAGGAGGCGGTGACAGGATGAATGAAGTACCTGAAAGAAAGAGGAGCCAGAGAAAACTACAGAGTATATACTTTGATTAGAGAAAATAGGGTTTCATGCTTTCTTGATTATGGTTAGATAACACTTAGTGGCACAGTGCTACCTGTAAATTGTCAAAAATGGGTTAAATCTAGAGGAAAAACATTCCATGGCTTTCTAAGGACCATGTTTCTGTAGCAATGGAGTCTCCTGCAGCAAAATGGGCTGGGCTTCTGCCTGTCTATCGTTGCTGATAACATCTCACTTTGTTACCTCAGGCAGATCACATCTTCCTTCTGGATCTCCTTCTGTTTCATTTGCAAAAGCAAAATGACTGTACCAGGTTATCTGAGGTCCACCTCAGCTCCACATTCTGTAATTCTTTGTGCCTGTTACCTGATGAGGCAGACAACTCGCTCTTCAAATGTAATTGAAGCTAATGGTAAAAATGTCACACAGAAGATGATCAAATGGCTTCCTGTCAAAATGAGTTTGGGAAATATTTCAGAAATGAAAGTAAATTATTTTAAAGCATTACCAGTCCATAAATTGTAGACATTTCTAAAGGTCAGAATTTTAAGCCTCAGAAATAACTATTTACAAATAAGGTAACATCAATAATATGTTTTGGTTTGAATAAATTGCAATGTTTGCTTCCCCCCAAGAAGGACTTTCCTGGTGGCCTCTTTAGCCTAATTATAAACCTTAAAGAAGAAATGTTGAGTTAAAATCAGAGGCATTAGTTTTGTACTGTTTCTGAGTAAGAGATGAAAAGAAATCATTCCATATTCATTGATAGATTCTCCAGTTTGCACAGTTTATTAACTTAGTTTTATAATATTTATTTATGAAACATCAATCAAAGAGTTAAACTTTCTGAACAAAAGGATGTATTTTATGATCACATTCAGCCTTCAATGAGTAATCTCAAAATAGTAGAGTTGTTTTATCCTCCTGCTCAAGGATCTAATCACATATTTGCTAAGGAACTATTTTTTATAAATCATTCCATAGGTTGGCTGCTTACAAACTATTAAATCTTTCATTCATTCAGTATACTATGTGCAAACACTATTTTATGTATGAGCGATAGAACCGCAAACAAAGTCCTTAGGCCTGTGAAACATTGCAATAGTCTATTTCATGTTCACTTTCTCCATGTCAAGTAAACTATCTTTGAAGAAGCTAGAGTGTGAGATTGTCTGCAGTTGTTTAGAAATGTAATTCTTAAACAGATCTTGCTGCTCCGTGTGTTTAAATCCAATCATTGACTACTACCTACCATTTTTCCTTCTTTAGCTCTCAGCATTGCTATATAAGCTGAAATTTTTAATTAATTTTTCATCAACAAGGATCTTTCATGTGGGCCTGTGGACTGTGTACATTTCAATAAATTGAGGTACTGTGGTTAAGAGTAAAGAAACTGCATTGGGAATCAAAAGTTTAAGCTCCGGCCCTGTGATGTATTATGGACTCAAGCAGCTTACTTACCTTGTCTGAGCTGAGGCCTCCTGAGTAAATTGGATGCCTCTTGAGGTTTTCTAAAGATTCTAGTGACATGATGTATCCTGTTATTCTCACCTCTAAAAGAGCATGCTGAGATCCTAACGTTTAAAACACTAATTCTCAGTTTTAATAATAGCAACCAAATTTGTTGTACATTTTCAACATACTACATGCACATGATAGAGAATGAGAAGATAAATAGCTTTTACTTAACTTGAAAATTTTAATCATCACATCTTTTTATTCATCAAACATATCGAATCAGAGAAGTTCCCAAGACATATCAATTTACTTCTATTATCTTTAACTTCTGAGTGACAGATCCGAACAGCACACTCAAAACAGAGCGTGACAGAAAAGAAAATCTATTTACCTCTGTTTATCTGAAAGAGGATGAGCAAAGGTAATTCATTTTACAATCAGAGTCTTATGCATTCCAATATAGCACACACCACTTATGGGGACATTCTTCTCATTTCTAGTGTGATTTCACCCTTCAGAGATTTACAAAAGATGACAAAGGTGTTCCACAGGTACTGCTGATTACTCATCAGGATGTATTAGGCTCAGTGAGATCATACAATAAAGTGCTCATTGAGAGATTTTGAGAGTCTCAGTAGAGAATGGGAAATGAACAACAGTATCCCTACCAATAAGTTATAGTGGTCTTTGAAATTTCCACAGTAAATTTAAAGACTCTAAGGGACAGAATAAAATAATGGCAGTGCCCAGGGCAGAATGAAGCATAGGTTACATGCTAAGAGCATATCAGTCATCTCAAGCAGAACAAGCCATCATTCTTAGCTGAATGTTAGCCTCATATTTTATTCTCTCTGTTTTCAAGTATGTCCCTGTTCTACTGTCTTACTAGGGAGTGTTTTATCTTAGAAAATCTACTTTAAATATTTGCAGGGAAGCATTTTTCTTTACCTATTTAGCGTTCCTCATAAATATTTGTTGTTGTTCAGTCACCATGTCCGACTCTTTGTGATCTCGTGAACTGCAGCACACCAAGCTTCCCTGTCCTTCACTTTCTCCCAGAGTTTGCTCAAATTCATGTCCGATTGGAGTTGGTGATGCTATCTAATTATCTCATCCTCTGCTGCCCCTTTCTCCTTTTGCGCTCAATCTTTCCCAGCATCAGGGTCTTTTCCAGTGAGTCAACTCTTCTCATCAGGTCTTCAGTATACAGACGCTAGTGCCTGAAAGAAGGAAAAAAAAAAATCTAAACGTGATGGACCACATTATTAACTCATGTTTCTTATTTTAAAATAAGTTGATTCTTGGTCATGTGATCCACACTTGAAAATAATTTATTAACTGTTCTGTTTTCTCGATGAAGTACTAGACATATTATGGATCTGGGAACTGCCATGGGAAATAGATTAGCACAGGTCAACATTGAGTTGACATTCAGAAACAATGAAGGAAAAACAAAACCAGATACAAATATCACAAATGATTGTATTACTTTACATCACTGTGTAAATAAACTAATCACATGGAAACAGTCTCATATAGAAACTAAGTAAATGTGTTTGGGGCAAGTTTCAGCTCATAAATTGATATATGATGTATGTCTCACACCAACACTCTGAAGCCACTTCTTTCTCCCAGGCACTAATGATTAAATGCTCAGTGGCTGCACTTGGCAAATCATTTTGTCTCATGCAGCCCTCCATCAATTTTGTGTAAGAGGAAAAGCAAAATTAGAATTCAATATTATGCCATTGACAAAATAATAAGTAGAGACCCACCAAAAATGTGATTAAGGAACAAAGGTGTGAGCAACCCAATTCTGAAGACAGTCATCTCTACCACACATAAGCCTAGTTTAATATTTCAAAGGATAAAAGTGGGGGGTTTCCCTGGTGGTCCCATGGTTAAGACTTTGCCTTCCAATGTAGGGGATGTGGGTTCAATCCCTTTTCGGGGAGTTAAGATTCCATATGCTTTGTGGCCCAAAAAGCAAAAAATAAAACAGAAGCGATATTGAAACTAATTCAATAAAGACTTTAAAAATGGTCCATGTCAAAAAAAATCTTAAAAAAAAGAGAATGAGGTGAAAATAATTGTCAAACAGCAGTACAACAATCTATGTGCTAAAAGGGTGAGGGGGTGGTTACTTTAAGAATGTCTCATTATTGGATTTGATAATATAGACTTAATCAAACTTGTTTCCTTAATGAATCTTAAATTAATATTTATTTCTTCGAAAGACAAATAGAAGATAATCAGATAATATGTCCTAAAACACAAAAGTTGATAAATTTGCAGCTTCTTCCTGCCTCTACTGTAGTGGATGTTGAGGTATACCAGATAGACCACCTGTTTAGAAGTAATGCCTGAGTTTCTTCTGCAGATGGGGGAGTTCCTGGCTCACAACCCTCCCCCAAAATTGTCTTCAGCCAAAGGGAACCTTCTCTCCAGAACAGGTGGAAGAGTAAAAGGGAACAAAACCTGAGCCCCTTTGCCTCAATTTGGGAAGTTTCTTAGGTAGAATGCCAACCCCAGAACTCCCCAGGGAATCAGATCAGTCCTCTGTGGTCACCCTTTCATAGTCAGACTTTTCCTTCTGCCCAATCCTGCCTCCTTACCTCTCTTTCTGGTGTTTTTCTGAAGGGTACTATTCAATATACCATATGCAAACAAATGTCAGTCTCGGAGTCTACCACCTAGGGCACTGACCTTGGCATTGGCCTCCTCTCTAATTAATTATAGTTTGAAAATGCATACACTCTAACAGGAAATTGGGAAGTCTCTGCATCTTCTCATTACTTTACCATCATTTTATTAAATTACTTTGCTCATTGTCTCAAAAAGTCTTATACCACTTCCCTCTTTCTCCTTTTTAGCAATCTTGATCAAATTTTGATCACATCAAGAGTACAGGACACCAACTTTTTCTTTTCTAGATGCATGATTTAATAAGGACAGAAAATTTTGAAAGGTCATTGAATCCAGTTGCAGTTCTAGTTTTCAAAAGCCAATAGACTATGAACATTCTATTCAGTCTTCCAAATTAGCATTAGTCATCCCTGTTCAAAATGTCCCTGTCTGACAGTTCATGCAGATTTATATTCCCAGGCATAGGCTACTATGAAAATTAAGTTTAAAAGAAATGAACCAGGAGTTCTATCAAGAGCACTGCCAATTCTATTAGATGCAATTTGTATTTTTAAAAACAACTTAAATATACCCGTAATTACCCACTATCTACTAGTGCTTACTATCTAGTATGTATAACACTAAATACTTTTCCCATATTGTCCCTACACCTCACCACGTGAGCACATGGTCTAAGTTGCTTTAGTCATATCCGACTCTTGAGACTCCATGGACTGTAGCCCAGAGGCTCCCCTGTCCATGGGAATCTCCAGTGTGGAGACTCCATACTGAAGTGGGTTGACATGCCCTCCTCCCAGGGATCTTCCCAACCTGGGGATCAAACCCGTTTTTCTTACATCTTCTGCATTGGCAGGTGAGTTCCTTACCACTAGCACCACCTGGGAAGCCCAAACCTCACTGCAAATTACAAGTTAAGTATTATCAGTATTATACAAAGAAAAAGACGTGAGTTTCATGACTTTTGTGTAACTACGCCATAATTACATGTTTTGTTAGTGGTAATTCTGAAGCCCACTGGCCAAATGCTACCAAGGACACATCTATAGTCATACAATGTCAAGTTTATTTAGCTTGGTGTAGCAAGGGAGAACACTCCACAGGCCAGCCTTGGGACTTTATCAATCTGAGGAAATAGAAGCTTTTACAGGGTACTGGAGATTGGTTTGAGTGGTTTTAAAATGAATTGTACAAAACAGATTATCAGTTAAGATTGGTAGAGTGAGAGAAGCAGGGGTATTTACTGATTGGTTATGGGCTCCCACTCCAGTATTCTTGCCTGGAGAATCCCATGGATGGAGGAGCTTTGTGGGCTACAGTCCACGGGTCGAAAAGAGTCGGACACGACTGAGTGACTTCACTTTCACTTTATGGGCTCTTAACCAATGTGTATGTGTTTAGTCATGCAGTCATGTCTGACCCTTTGTGACCCCATGGACTGTAGCCTGCCAGGCTCCTCTGTCCATGGGGATTATCCAGGCAAGAATACTGGAGTGGGTTGCCTTGTCCTCCTCCAAGGGATCTTCCCAACCCAGGGATTGAACCAAGGTCTCCCACACTGCAGGTGGATTCTTTACCATTTGAGCCACCATTAACCACAGGGAAATGTTACCTCTAGTTTTCTTTGATCTAAATCTATTATTGTGACATATGAGTTAATACTCTTTAAAGAAAGGCTCATCAGGCAGTTTCTAAGTTGACCTAAACCCCATAGCCACCATCTGAAAGCCGCCAGTGGACATGAGCCCACTTTATCTATTCAGCTCTATCATGCTGGCTTCTTCAATCTGGGCAAAAATTCTAGAACATAGGTGAAGTAAAACATTTTCTTCAACATTTAAAACTGAATTTAAAATAATGTATAATGTCTATTGATGTGAGCCTCACCTCAGCTTTATCTTTAGCGAAATAAGAATGTAACTTTTTCCTTCTCAAAATTGAATATTATTTTCTACAGTTAGATATACTGATCAGCAGAGGTTTTTTTTAAACTAATTTTAAGATTAGAGAGAAGAAAATACTCTAGAACTGAGGAAGGACAGGAAAACAAGAATGAAAATTTGATTTTTAATATTACATATAGTTAGGAAATACTTTGCCAACAAAGCTCCATGTAGTCAAAGCTATGATTTTTCCAGTACACATGTATGGATGTGAGAGTTGGACCTTAAAGAATGCTGAGCGCCGAAAAATTGATGCTTTCAAACTGTATTGTTGGAGAAGACTCTTGAGAGTCCCTTGGATTGCAAGGAGATCAAACCAGTCCATCCTAAAGGAAGTAAATCCTGAATATTGCTTCCCTAATAGCTCAGTTGGTAAAGAATCTGCCTGCAATGCAGAAGACTCTGGTTCGATTCCTGGGTTGGGAATATCCCCTGGAGAAGGGAAAGGCTACCCACTCCAGTATTCTGGCCTAGAGAGTTCCATGGACTGTCTAGTTCATGGGGTCACAAAGAGTCAGACGTGACTGAGCAACTTTCACTTTCGTTTCATTTTCATTCATTGGAAGGACTGATGCTGAAGCTGAAGCTCCAGTACTTTGGCCACTTGATGCCAAGAGCTGACTCATTAGAAAAAAACCCTGATGCTAGGAAAGACTGAAGACAGGAAGAGAAGGCGACGACAGGGGATGAGATGGTTGGATGTCATCACTGACTCAATGGACATGATTTTAAGCAAGCCACGTGAGGTGGTGAAGGATAGGAAGCCTGGCATGCTGAAGTCTATAGGGTAGCAAAGAGTTGGACATGACTGAGCAACTGAAAAATAGCAAAATAGAAATTACTGACAGTTTTTAAGGTAGAAAATGAAATCATAAAAATACTAGTGGAATGAATTTGGGAAACTATGAAAAGGAAAAGACCTCAAACCCATAAATGGGGCTAAGGCCTATATAATACAATACATTTTTTAAATGTTAGATGTTACAGAGCTCTGATATTAATTTTATTTGAGCAATACGGTAGTGGAAAATGGTTCTGATGTCTTGAATCTGACTGAACAATCAGTGTTTGCTCTTTTGCAAAGAGGAAAGTCGAACTGATCTGCTTTAGAGCCAGTGATCTTAAAGGATGACATTTCTGCCCTTCTCACTTTCTCCTAGACCTTGTCAAGCAGAACATGAGTGATTTTGCATGCTTGTTATAACATTGCATAGTTTTGATTTACTGTGCAAGTGAGAGACAGTCCTCTCCTCTATTCAGCACTGTGGGCACTGCAGAAGGATAGCATGGGTGATGTAAAGACAGTGTGTCCTGTTCTGGAGCTTAATTTCATAACAGCTCGACCAAGACTGTTTTCAAACATATAAGGTTAATTTTGCTAAAGTCAAGATGACTGGCTTAGTAGCTGTTGTGGTTACCTGCTGCCCTGATAAACTCCCCTACAGCTTAGTGAATTAAAATAGCAATCACTTTAATATATCTCCTGCTTTGAGGGTTAAAAATTCAGGTAGGGCTCATCTGGACAGTCCCGCTCCCCATGGAAGTGGTTTGGATCACTGGTTGGTATCCAGTTGGAGCTGAGCCCAACTGGAGGGTCTGAGACTGTTACATGCCTTATTTCTTGGTGGGGATTGCTGGAGTGCTGGGTTTAGCTGGGTTTCTCTTCCTTTCTTTTGCTGTGTAGTTTTAGGGCCTCACCATACGATATCTCTGTATCTTTACCAGGTAGTTAGACTACTTACGTGGATGTATGCGGCTCCCAAAGACCACAGTGGAAGCTGCCCACAGTCTTAAAAGCTGAGCCCAGAACTAGCATAGTTTCACTTGTGCCAAATTCTACTTGTCAGTTGTCATCTGCCAGCCCAAATTAAGGGGCAGGGCCATGAGACCCTGATTCTTAATGGGGAGAGTACCAAAGCATTTGTGGTCATATTTAGTTTGTGATGGGAGAGTGAGAAGTTGGGTGAAGCCTCCACTCATTGCTGTCTCACACCTGGCAGGACCTCTCCCCACACAAGTAGAATCTATTTGTTTACTACCTTCTGACACATCAACCCTGAGGGAACCAAGGATGCTAGAAAGACTGTGCACACTGAGTGGTACCCATCAAGAAGCCGCTAGTATTTTTTGCTGAAAATGTGTTGTTTGAGCTCATCAAGAAATGTAGCTTGTAAGCAATTTTAGAGTGCTCATATTTGCCAACTCTCAAAACAACTAAACTGACTATACTGTAGATGGTTGAAACTAGTATGTTTCAATGTCTAGGATAGCAATATTTAAATGGTATGTGAACTCTGCTTTTAAATTTTGTAGATCAGATAACATATTTTAATTTTATGAAGATAAACTTTACCAACTTCAATTCTGAAAAGAAATTGGATTCTCAAATGAGATTTTTTAGACAAGCAACATGTTTCCTTTTGAATATATATATATATATTTTTACTTAAAGATGTGTCTAAATCTAGAGTCTTATTATTGACCAATGTACTTATTTACACAAAATTATATTTATGATACATATATAATGATTAGTTGAAATAAGCAGTAAATACCATGTATTCTTATTTTTAATCAATAATTCATTAATGAGGACATCTGTAAATGATGAACATGTTTTTCAAAACCTTTTTTATTGTGGAAAATTTCAGACATACACAAAAGTGAAAGGAGTAGTGTAATAAATCCCCATGAATCCATTAATTAGCTTCAAGAATTATCAACACATGAACAATCTCATCTCATCTATGTGTCTCTTTTCCCTCTCCATTTTTTTAATGTGGTAGGTTTTATTGGTTATTTATGGCACCCCACTCCAGTACTCTTGCCTGGAAAATCCCATGGATGGAGGAGCCTGGTAGGCTGCAGTCCATGGGGTCGCGTAGAGTTGGACATGACTGAGTGACTTCACTTTCACTTTTCACTTTCATGCATTGGAGAAGGAAATGGCAGCCCACTCCAGTGTTCTTGCCTGGAGAATCCCAGGGACGGGGGAGCCTGGTGGGCTGCCATCTATGGGGTCACACAGAGTTGGACATGACTGAAGCGACTTTGCAAGCAAGCACTTTTAAATAAAGCAGTGTGTATATGTCCATCGCACACCCTTAACTATCCCCCCTTCGGTGAGTTCTCTAAATCTGTGAGTCTGTTTCCGTTTTGTAAATAAGTTCATTTGTATCAATTTTTTTAGATTTCACATATAAGCAATATCATACTACGTTTCTCTTTCTCTAACATTTCATTTAGTATGACAGTCTCTAGGTCCATCCATGTTGGTGTGAATGACATTATTTTATTCTTTGTAATGACTGAATAACATTCCCTTGTATATATATACCACAATTTCTTTATCTATTCCTGTGTTGATAGACATTTAGGTTGCTTCCATGTCTTGGTTATTATAAACACTGTTGCAATGAATATTGGGATTCATTTATCCTCTTGGACCATGTTTTTCTCCAGATATATGCCTGAGTAAGATTGCATGATCATAAAGTAACTCTATTTTTATTTTTATAAGGAACCTCCATACTGTTTTCAATAGTGGCTATACGAATTTACATACCCAATAGTGTAGGAGAGTTCCCTTTCTCCAGACTCTCTCCAGCATTTATTGTTTGTGGATTTTTTGATGATGGCAATTCTGACTGGTATAAGGTGATACCTCACTGTAGTTTTATTTACGTTTCTCTAATAATAATAGAGGAATAGAATGAGAAAGACTAGAGATCTCTTCAAGAAAATTAGAGATACAAAGGGAACATTTCATGCAAAGATAGGCATAATAAATGACAGAAATGATATGAACTTAACAAAAACAGAAGATATAGAGAAGAGGTGGCAAGAATATACAGAAGAACTGTACAAAAAAGATCTTAATGACCTGGGTAACCATGATGGTGTGATTGCTTACTTGCAGTCAGACATCCTGGAGTGTGAAGTCAAATGGACCTTAGGAAGCATCACTATGAACAACAATAGTGGAGGTGATGGAATTCCAGCTGAGCTATATCAAATCCTAAAAGATGATGCTGGGAAAGTGCTGCACTCAATATGCCAGCAAACTTGGAAAATTCAGCAGTGACCACAGGACTAGAAAAGGTCAGTTTCATTCCAATACAAAAGAAGGGCGATGCCAAAGAATGATCAAACTGCCAGACAGTTGCACTCATTTCATATGCTAGCAAGGTCATGCTCAAAATCCTCCAAGCTAGGCTTCAACAGTACACCAAGCGAGAACTTCCAGATGTTCAAGCTAGATTTAGAAAAGGCAGAGGAACAAGAGATCAAATTGTAACAACCATTGGATCATAGAAAAAGCAGGAGAATTCCAGAAAAACATCTACTTCTGCTTCATTGACTATGCCAAAGCCTTTGTGTGGATCACAACAAACTGAAAATTATTTACAGAGATGGAAATACCAGGCCACCTTATTTGCCTCCTGAGAAACTTATGTGAAGGTCAAGAAGTAATAGTTAGAACCTCGCGTGGAACAACAGACTGGTTCCAAATTGGGAAAGGAGTGTGTCAAGGCTGTATATTGTCATCCTGTTGTTTAACTTCTCTGTAGAGTACATCATATGAAATGCCGAGCTGGATGAATCACAAGCTGGAATCAAGATTGCCGGGAGAAATATCAATAACCTCAGCTACACAGATGACACCACCCTTTTGGCAGAAAGCAAAGAGGAGTCTTGATGAAGGTGAAAGAGGAGAGTGAAAAAGCTGGCTTAAAACTCAACATTCAAAAACCGATGATCATGGCATCAAGTCCCATCACTTCGTGGCAAATAGATGGGGAAACCATGGAAACAGTGACAGACTTTATTTTCTTGGGCTCCAAAATCACTGAGGACAGTGACTACAAAAGCGATGAAATTAAAAGATGCTTGCTCCTTGAAAGAAAAGCTATGAGAAACCTAGACAGCATATTACAAAGCAGAGACATTACTTTGCCGACAAATGTCTATATAGTCAAAGCTATGGTTTTTCCCATAGTCTTGTATGGATGTGAATGTTGGAGCATAAAGAAGGCTGAGCACAGAAGAGTTGATGCTTTTGAACTGTGGTGCTGAAAAAGACTCTTGAGAGTCCCTTGGACTGAAAGGTAAAACTAGTCAATCCTAAAGGAAATCAAAGCTGAATATTCATTAGAAGGACAGATGCTGAAGCTCCAATACTTTGGCCACCTGATTAGAAAAGCAGACTTGTTAGATAAGGCCCTGATGGTGGGAAATGAAGGCAGGGGGAGAAGCTGAATAACAGAGGACGAGATCGTTGGGTGACATCACCGACTCAATGGACAAGAGTTTGAGCAAGCTCCGGGAGATAGTCAAGTACAAGGAAGCCTGTCACGCTGCAGTTCATGGGGTCGCAAAGAGTTGGACACGACTGAGCGACTGAACAACAGTAATTAGTGATGTTAAACACTTTTTCATGTGTTTCTTGGCCATCTCTATATCTTCTTTGGAGAAATGTCTGTTTAAATCTTCTGCCCATATTTTGATTGGATAGTTTGTTTTGATGATATACAGCCACATGGGAATGTGTTAGTTGCTCAGTTGTGTCTGACTCTGCAACACCCTGGACTGTAGTATTTAATGAGATTTAAATAGCCTCTCAATTCACTTGATAAACTTTAACTGAGCTCCCACTCTTGTCAGACTCTTCTATGAGTGTAATGATGAACGAGATGAATGAACCCCCATTGTCCAGAAGCTCACATGGTACTAGAGGGAGAGACATTAAATTAGTAAATAAAATCAGAACATACAATTTGGAATAGTAATTAGTGCCCTAAAATTTAATTCAAGGAAAAGGAGAAAGATAGGTAGAGGGGGCAGGGATACTCTCATAGATCACATGGTCAATCATGTCCTTTCTAAGGAGGTGACATTTAACAAGGCTAAATAAATATGAAGAGTAGATTCTGTGTGATCCTGCCCTTCCCCCATTATCTTTTCTCCCCTGATTAAAGTCTTGTATGGCACTAATTAATATCATATAACTATAGATGTTATAATACATATATAAGATGATTTTATTGTCTGCTCTCTTGAATAGAATGTGAATCTCAAAACTTAAGGATAGCAGATGCTAAGTCAGTCTTATCCATCATTACATTTCTAGAGGATATATTATAAATATATCTATCTATAAATATATTCAGTTCTCCAGATGAGGTAGCAAGGGCTCTTAAGTTATCAGGTGTCTTAACCCAAATCCTACAACCTAGTAAATAGAATGAGGAGGTAGAAGGAAGGAAATGAACATGTGCTGAGTGTTAATATGTGCCAGATATTATAATAGGTACTTATCTAAGTCTATGATCTAATATGGACTTCCCTGGTGGCTCAGATGGTAAAGCGTCTGTCTACAGTGTGGAAGACCTGAGTTTGATCCCTGGGTCGGGAAGATTCCCTGGAGAAGGAAACGGCAACCCACTCCAGTACTATTGCCTAGAAAATCCTATGGATGGAGGAACCTGGTGCAGGAGGAGCTTGGTGCAGGCTACTGTCCATGGGGTCGCAAAGAGTCAGACACGACTGAGCAACTTTACTTTTCACTTTATGATCTAATATAATCCGTAAAGCAACTGTGATAAGCTGAACGTTACCCTCCAAAGGATCCACATCCTGATCCCCAGGACTTGTAAAGGATGCCTGATAACAAAAAGAGACCCTATAGATGTGGTTTACCTAAGGACCTTGGGAAGAAGAGACTATGTTGGATCATCCAGATGGGCTGTAATCACAGGGGTCTGGTAAGAAGAAGGCAGGAGATCCAAGAGAAAGCAGATGTCTAATTTGGAAACGAGGTTGAGGTGATATAAGGAAGAGCTATGAGCCAATGAATTCAGGTAGCCTTTAGAAGCTAGAAAAGGTAAACAAATGGATAATTCCTTGGAGCCTCTAGAAAGAATGAGTCATGTCAACACCAAGACTTTAGCCCAATTAAATTGATTTGAAACTTCTAGTCTCCAAAACTTTTTTAAGATAATAAATTTGCATTGTTTTAAGCCATCAGGTTTGTGGTAGGTTGTTATAACGCTCACAGGACATTAATACAGCAGCCCAGCTGGGGAACTCAGGTAAAGGTTAGGTACCTCGTTCAGTATCACAACACCTCGGTAAAAGATAGTTAAGCGTTCTGTGTCTGTGTTCTTAGACAGTGCTCCAAAGTTTATCATCATAGGCAGAAATCACTCCCATGTTTCAGACTGTCAAGTAGTTACAAGTAATTCACAAAGCACTTAACAAAATGATGGCATGGCTAGTGTCTGGTTTTGTTTTGCTGGGGTTTTTTGATGGGAAAATATTTATTCATTTTAGGTTTTCACAAGCTCAGCATCAAATACAGGGCTTCCATACCAGAGGCCACCTGCTCCAACAGAGCAGCAGTCCTTTATGAATTAGACATTCAACCACATTCTTCAACGCTAAAGTGCCCTGCTTCCATCTCTGCAAAATGAACCTAGCACTTTCGACAAGGTAATTCTACCATGATTGTGCAGCAGTAGCAATGTTTATTGGAGTGTACGATCATTCCATAGTGCTTTCAGCTTAGAATGATTATCAGTATCAGTGGGGTGAGATAGCTGAAAAGTCTGTGACAATAATTCTTAAGAAGAAGGCCATCAAACTGAGGTACAGCAACCGCTCTTCTATTCTGGAGGTAAGTGAGGACCATGGTCCATGTGGCTTATATTTGGTGTGTCATCCTCCAGTCAGATTCCTTGTCTTCAATGGACTCGCCTTTTCTGAGCCATCATTATTGCTTTGATAAAATATAACAGGAGGAGGTGTACCATCTGCTTCTTCATATTCACTTAATGCAGTTCTCTTGACCCTCACACTCACACCTCGTTCAGTCTAAATAAGATCTAGAAACAAATACTTCATCTGGGTTGTTGAGCTGTGAGCTCAGAAGAGAATACTGGGCCATGGAGGCTCTTTCCCTCCAAGATAAGGTGACCCATGCAAAGCAAATAGAGGCTGACAGTGCCTTAAAGAAAGGCAGACCATGCTACCCCATGGTTGAATGCTTAGGAGTCACAGAAACTCACAGGCTTATCTTGTGGTCTTCCTTGGAGTAGAACACAAGACACTGCTTAATTGAATCCCTGCAGGGTAGATGCATGAATATAATGAAAGCTTTGGGCTTCCCTGGTGGCTCAGTGGTAGAGAATCTGCCTGTGAAGCAAGAGACCCAGGTTTGATCCCTGGGTTGGAAAGACCTCCTGGAAAAGGAAATGGCAACCCACTCCAGTATTCTTGCCTGGTGGAGGAACCTGGTGGGCTGCAGTCCATGGGGTTGCAAAGAGTCGGACATGTCTGAGAGACTAAGCACAACACAAGCAGATGAAAGAGAAAAGCTGCCAAGAAGAGATCCCCAGAGCCCAGCACCCACAATACAATCCTATGCTTGTGGAGATCCATACCCCACTCCAAACCCTCTGAAAAAATCCACACAACGTGCCTGAAGACGGCAAACGTTCAGGAATGCTGTCATGAAAGAAAACAAAGGCCAGACTACAGAAATAGGAGAAAAGACTTCTGCCCTTCTTCATTCAATTCCTCTTTTCTCACCTCAGTCCAAGAGGAAGCAGGAAAGGAAGGAGAAGGATGAGGGAAAGTGAAAGATAAGTGAAAAAGGCCCTTTCTCATAGGAAGACTTTGACCCGTGGGCCAGTCTTGAATTGTGGAGAAGAAAGAAGCTCTGAATGGAATTTGAGATTGGAGCTGTGATTTAGACTAAATTGGACTTTTGAAGAAAGTTGACTGAGAGTGAGTCATAATAACTGAAGAGGAAATAGAAGTCACTTGGAAGTTACGAGATTTGCATAATGTGCTCTCAGGGAGCAGGGAAGGTTGATCAAAAAGGAATGATAAGTGGAATACTTGGTTAAAAATAGACTTCCAGAACACATTTCCGTCAAATTTAGTTCACTCAATAAGCCAGTTAACCTCAAATGATGTAGGTGGGATAGTTAGGCCTTGAGAGCAGACCTCCCGTCTTACTTTCAGGTCTTCTACGTCATACCATACATAACCTGGTGTCTAATATCCTTAGAAATCACCCTAACATGAGAATTCAGTCTCTCATGTCTTTCCACTGAATGCGCCTCTATAATATATTATAAAATGCAGTGATTTGGGGCTTCCCAGGTGGTATGTGTTAGTTGCTCAGTCATGTCCGACTCTCTGTGACCCCATGGACTGTAGCCTGCCAGGCTTCTCTGTCCATGGGGATTCTCCAGGCAAGAATACTGGAGTGGGTTGCCATTCCCTTCACCAAGGTATTTTCCCAACCCAGGGATCAAACCCAAGTCTCCCGCATTGCAGGTGGATTCTTTACCAGCTGAGCCACAGTTCAGTCCATGGACAGAGGGGCCGGGTGGACTGCAGTCCATAGGGCCACAAAGAGTTGGACATGGCTGAAGAGGCTTAACACACAGTGATATTAGTGATCGTCATTCAATTCTATTCCTGCCTTACAGAATCAGATTAACTTTAGATTTCCTTGGTAGGTGTTTTTTTCATCTTATTGTTTTAGTTTCTGGTTTGTGTAAGTTGCCACACTTTGTTCTTGCTTGGAAACAATTCCATTGTTTTATGTAATAGTAAAGTAGGAGAGAGACATGGGATGATGAGAAATTATAAAATGTATTTCCAGGAGCAAAATTTGGAGTATCTTTGAAAACACAAAGACAATATTTGTGTTTCTTTAGGGTTTATGCTTCTAATCGAAGGAGAGAAGGAGTAAAGGAAACATTATTTTCTAAATGGTTTCTTGAAAATTTTAAGGTGTCTTGAATGTCAACCAGTAAAGAGACTGTCAATTTAAAGTAATCATGATTATATGAAATAGATAGAAAATAATATTGGGAAAGGTAAAGCCTATATTTAGTCATTGAGTGGCCTAAGGACATTTAGAAGGTAAATAAAAGCATCCCCTAAATCTGAGACAAATTTAAACACTAAATATTAGTAAAGCTATTATACAAACTGGCTTTTAAGAAGGAAAGCTCTCTTCCTTATCCTGTATTACTTGGAAATTTTAAGAGCCAGCATGTCTCAATTTTTAATTTCTTGCTTTAAATCTTATTCCCTCACCAAAATAGGAAAAAAAATATCCAAGGCATTTAAATCGAAATATGTCAGATTTAAGGATGGAATTTTCTCTCTATTCTCGTTAAATGTCGTGAAAAGCATATTTTCCATCAAAATGTTTTGAGCGTACTATATATGTGTCATTACAGAATGATAAAGGTCTATTCTTTTCCCTGTTATAAAATAAGCTGTTCAGCAAGAGTCAGGTTGTCACATCTGGTTGGGATCTTAGGGCTCATCTAGATCACTCCCTTCATGGTTGAATTCTATCATCCAAGATTTCTCATCTGATAAGTTACAGAATTTGAATCAGTGACCATTTCTGCTGACTCTTATCCAGTACACCCATTCTTTCTGAAGAGCGTTTGTCCTTTTTAATTTGGCTTGAAATAGCATACACATTCTTCCCCCTACTCCAGACCCCTCACCCCAAACTACAAAATAAATTTTGGAATAATTTAATCTGTTTTTCAAAGTTCACAGTTGTGTTGCTTTGTGAAGTATCTTTCCCGTTCCATTTTTTTGTCTCTGTATTTCTTCTGCTCTAAGCCTTAACTCCTCAATTGTTCACACATTGGGCATCAATGGACGATACCGTGGCCTAGAAGCTGGGGTCAGTTGTAGGAGAAACAGGACAATCTGTAGAAAGATGGCAAACTAGAGAACTTAGTTTGACCCTTTTCCCAATCATGCAGTGTGCTTGACAAGGTTGTGTTGTAGTTTGTGTCGGATTAGCTATTTGTAGCAGCATGAAAATATGATTTTGACCATGTTTCCATAATCACTTCTGAGTTAGATAGGGGAGGCTACAGTGCTTTAACAATAGACTCTGAATGTAATGGCTGAAAAAAGAGACATAAAAAAATTAGTTTTTTTCTGCACAATAGTCTAGGACAGCACTTCTCAAAGTACGAGAACTGTAAGGGAAGTAGATTCTTGAGCCCCTCTCTGCATGCTGTTGCTTCAATTGTGTCTAACTCTTTGGACCCCATGGACTGTAGCCCACTAGGCTCCTCTGTCCGTGGAATTCTTCATGCAAGAATGCTGGAGTTGGGTTGCCATGCCCTCCTCCAGGGAATCTTCCCAACCCAGGGATCAAACCTGTGTCTTTTATGTATCCTGCAATAGCAGGTGGGTTCCTTACCACTGGGAAGCCCCACTCTAGATGTACTGAATCAGAAACTCTCGTCTAGAGGGCCAAAAATGTATGTAAATTTTCCAGATATTTCTGATGTACATTAAAATCTGTGGGACAATTTTCCAACTCAGGGAGATATATGTTTATGATAGTGAAAGGGGATATCTCTGCCTTACTAAGTCATTCAGAGACCCAAGTTGATTATATCTCTGCCATCTTCAACTTGCCCTGATGAAACAGGTAAGAGTACAGTGCAGGGTGTGTGGGAAGTTTCTTTATCTCTCTTTTTTTTAGGTGTCACTTTTTAAAATTTTTATTGGAGTATAGTTGCTTTGCCTTCCCAGGTGGCTCAGTGGTAAATCTTCCTGCCAGTGCAGGAGACACAAGAGACGGATGGATCCCTCTGATGGGCAGAGGAGCCTGGCAGGCTACAATCCATGGGGTCACAAAAGTGTTGGACATGACTGAGCAGCTGAACACACCCACACACATGGTTACTTTACAATGTTATGCTAGTTTCTACTGTAAAGAAAAGTGAATCAGCTATGTGTATACACATACCCCCTCTTTTTTGAATTTCTTTCTCCCCTAGATCACCACAGAGCACTAAGTAGAGATTCCTGTGCTATACAGTATACTATCCTTAGGTATTTATTTTATATATTGTATCAATAACATATGTATGTCAATCCCAATCTCCCAATTCATCCCACCTCCTCCTTCCCCACTTGGTATCCATGTTTCTTCTCTGTTTCTGCATTGTAAATAAGTCTATACTAATTTTTTTCAGATTCCACATATATGTGCTGATATATGGTATTTGTTTTTGTCTTTCTGACTTACTGCACTCTGCATGAGAGGCTCTAGATGCATCCACATCTCTGCAAATGACCCAATTTCATTCCTTTTTATGGCTGAGTAGTATTCCATTGTGTATATGTACCACATCTTCTTTATCCGTTCCGCTGTTGATACACTTTGGGTTGTTTCCATATCCTGGCTATTGTAAATAGTGCTGAAATGAGCATTGGAGAGCATGTGTCTTTTTGAATTATAGTTTTCTCTGAGTATATGCCCAGTAGTGAGATTACTGTGTCTCATGGTAGCTCTATTTTTAGTTTTTTAAGGAACCTCTGCACTATTCTCTGAGCTTCTTTGGTGGCTTGGTGGTAAAGAATCTGCCTGCAATGCAGGAGATGCAGGAGACACAGGTTCGATTCCTGGGTCAGCAAGATCCCCTGGAGGAGGTCCTGGAAACCCTCTCTAGTATTCTTGACTGGATAATCCCATGGAGAGAGGAGCCTGGCGGGCTACAGTCCATAGGGTGCCAAAGAGTCAGACACAACTGAAGCAGCTTAGCACCCATGCATGCATACTTCTCCATAGTGGCTTTATCAATCTATATTCCCACCACTGCAAGAGGGTTCCATTTTCTCCACACCTGCTCCAGCATTTATTGATTGTAAATTTTGTGATGATGGCCATTCTGACCAGAGTGAGGTGATGTGTCATTCATAGGACCATTGTAGTGCTTCTTACTTACCTTTCGAGGAATTTCAGCAAGTGGTCACAGCCAATTTTAAGGGAGGCTGAAAAATGTAATGTAACTAGGTATCTTATATCCAGTTGCTATTCAAGAAGGGAGAAGGGATTTTGGTGCATGGTCTTGGCAACAATCACATAATTATTTTTGGGTTTACTGTTGATGGGTTTCATCTTTCTTTTTTCTTTAATCTTACATTCCTATTGATGTTTCTTTCACTTAGGTACTTTAATTCTGGCATCCCACAGGAGTGGGATTGCATCATGGGAGCACAAGTAAGAGGGTAATTAAAGAAAGAGTAAGCAGTTAACAGTGCCAGATGCTGCTGAGAAATCGATGAAATGAGCACTAAAAATATCCCCTAGATTTGGCAAAATGCAAGTCCTTGATGACCTTAAGACGGATTGTTCCATAAATAAATGGTACATAGCTATGTTGGCATAAAGTATGCTAGTAGATGCATAGGAGATGAGAAAATGAAGACAGCAAGACAAGTAGTTTCTTTTAAAGACCAACTGTGGAGTGGCAGAGAGATAGGAATGTAAGTAAGGATGATATATGATAGAAGCCTAGGATGACTCCATATTCATGGAAAAGGTCTAGTTGAGAAGATATGGTTAAATGTTAAGGAAAGGGAAGTTAGATAATATTCCTGAGAAATTATAAGGGGGTCTAAACACACAGATGCATTAGTATACTGTATTGGTGTTTTTCTTTCTGGCTTACTTCACTCTGTATAATAGACTCCAGTTTCATCCACCTCATTAGAACTGATTCAAATGTATTCTTTTTAATGGCTGAGTAATACTCCATTGTGTATATGTACCACTGCTTTCTTATCCATTCATCTGCTGATGGGCATCTAGGTTGCTTCCATGTCCTGGCTATTATAAACAGTGCTGCGATGAACATTGGGGTACAGATGTCTCTCTCCCTTCTGGTTTCCTCAGTGTGTATGCCCAGCAGTGGGATTGCTGGATCATAAGGCAGTTCTATTTCCAGTTTTTTAAGGAATCTCCACACTGTTCTCCACAGTGGCTGTACTAGTTTGCATTCCCACCAACAGTGTAAGAGGGTTCCCTTTTCTCCACACCCTCTCCAGCATTTATTGCTTGTAGACTTTTGGATCGCAGCCATTCTGACTGGCGTGAAATGGTACCTCATAGTGGTTTTGATTTGCATTTCTCTGATAATGAGTGATGTTGAGCATCTTTTCATGTGTTTGTTAGCCATCTGTATGTCTTCTTTGGAGAAATGTCTATTTAGTTCTTTGGCCTATTTTTTGATTGGGTCATTTATTTTTCTGGAGTTGAGCTGTAGGAGTTGCTTGTATATTTTTGAGATTAGTTGTTTGTCAGTTGCTTCATTTGCTATTATTTTCTCCCATTCTAAAGGCTGCCTTTTCACCTTGCTAATAGTTTCCTTTGATGTGCAGAAGCTTTTAAGGTTAATTAGGTCCCATTTGTTTATTTGTGCTTTTATTTCCAGTATTCTGGGACGTGGGTCATAGAGGATCCTGCTGTGATGTATGTCAGAGAGTGTTTTGCCTATGTTCTCCTCTAGGAGTTTTATAGTTTCTGGTCTTACATTTAGATTTTTAATCCATTTTGAGTTTATTTTTGTGTATGGTGTTAGAAAGTGTTCTAATTTCATTCTTTTACAAGTGGTTGACCAGATTTCCCAGCACCACTTGTTAAAAAGATTGTCTTTAATCCATTGTATATTCTTGCCTCCTTTGTCAAAGATAAGGTGTCCATATGTGTGTGGATCTATCTCTGGGCTTTCTATTTTGTTCCATTGATCTATATTTCTGTCTTTGTGCCAGTACCATACTGTCTTGATGACTGTGGCTTTGTAGTAGAGCCTGAAGTCAGGTAGGTTGATTCCTCCAGTTCCATTCTTCTTTCTCAAGATCGCTTTGGCTATTTGAGGTTTTTTGTATTTCCATACAAATTGTGAAATTATTTGTTCTAGCTCTGTGAAGAATACTGTTGGTAGCTTGATAGGGATTGCGTTGAATTTATAAATTGCTTTGGGTAGTATACTCATTTTCACTATATTGATTCTTCCAATCCATGAACATGGTATATTTCTCCATCTATTAGTGTCCTCTTTGATTTCTTTCACCAGTGTTTTATAGTTTTCTATGTATAGGTCTTTAGTTTCTTTAGGTAGATATATTCCTAAGTATTTTATTCTTTCCATTGCAATGGTGAATGGAATTGTTTCCTTAATATGGAATTTAGAAAGATGCTAACAATAACCCTGTGTACGAGACAGCAAAAGAGACACTGATGTATAGAACAGTCTTATGGACTCTGTTGCAGAGGGAGAGGGTGGGAAGATTTGGGAGAATAGCATTGAAACATGTATAATATCATGTATGAAACGAGTTGCCAGTCCAGGTTCCATGCACGATACTGGATGCTTGGGGCTAGTGGACTGGGATGACCCAGAAGGATGGTATGGGGAGGGAGGAGGGAAGAGGGTTCAGGATGGGGAACACATGTATACCTGTGGCGGATTCATTTTGATATTTGGCAAAACTAATACAATTTGTAAAGTTTAAAAAAAAAACTAAAAACATTCAAAAAGCGAAGATCATGGCATCCAGTCCCATCACTTCATAGCAAATAGATGGGGAAACAATGGAAACCATGACAGACTATTTTCTTGGGGTCCAAAAATCACTGCAGATGGTGGCTGCAACTGTGAAATTAAAAGATACTTGCTCTTTGGAAAACAAGTTACGACAAACCTAAACAACATATTAAAAAGCAGAGACATTACTTTGCTGACAAAGGTTCATGTAGTCAAAGGTATGGTTTTTCCTGTAGTCATTCATGTATGGATGTGAGAGTTGGACCATTAAGAAAGCTGAGCACTGAAGAATTGATGATTTTGAGCTGTGATGTTTGAGAAGACTCTTGAGAGTCCCTTGAACTGCAACGAGATCAAACCAATCAATCCTAAAAGAAATCAGTCCTGAATATTCATTGGAAGGATTGATGCTGAGGCTGAAGCTCCAATACTTTGGCCACCTGATGCAAACAGCCAACTTGTTGAAAAAGACCCTGATGCTGGGAAATATTAAAGGCAGGAAGAGAAGGGGATGACAGAGGACAAGATGGTTGTATAGCATCACCAACTCAATGGACATGAGTTTGAGCAAGCTCTGGGAGATTGTGAATGACAAGAAAACCTGCTGCAGTCCATGGGGTCACAAAGAGTTGGTCACGACTTAGCAACTGAATACATGTTGTCACGAATGCAGAATTTCCTTCTTTTTAAAGGTTGAATAATGTTTCTATATATATATCATTTAAATTAGATAGAAGAAAAGCATTCCAAATAAAAATATGTTTATAGCCTCTCATAAAAAAAAAAAAAAATAAACACACAGATGGGAGGAGTTGCCTTAGATAGGAAAAGAAAAACTCCCTCTAATGTAATAGGAAAGATGGAGACATACCGGGGAAGAGAAGAAAGTTTGAATCAATCATTGGGAAAACTGAGAAAGGAAGTTTCTAGAGTAATGCAGATGGACTGCTGAACCGTATGAAAGACCTGATTGAAGCTACTTTGCACAAATCTACATAAAATCATTGTGATAGGCTGTTAATATTATATTGCTTTGCCATATTAATTTGGATGCTATCAACCCTAAAACTTACATGTATTGAAGTGTCTGTTCATTTTTTACAAACATTAAACAACTGACCAAGAGTAGGAAAATTATTATTTTTTTCTTTTTTGCCTAACTCTGCTTAATTAATCTGTGGTAAGAATTCCTTAGTCAGCGGGCTTCTTACAAATATAACACTTTGTGAAATTCAGTAACTCTCTCAAGACTTCAAAATGAGCACTCAGATGGAAGGTTTTTAAGAGTTGACATCATTTATCTGTATTTTATTGGAATTTTAGAAAATTCTGAAAGGAATCTTGTCAAATGAACCAGTATTTCATGTTTATTAAAAAGTAACTAAGAAAATTGAGTGCCTCATTTAAACATCCCATTTATGTGCCAAGAAGTTGGAAAAAAAAAAAAAAAAAGGCCTTTGTCAATCATTAGACATTTTTTTAAATGGAATCTGCCTATAAATTGTGAAGGCACTTGGATATTTATCCCAGGTCAGGTTGTTTCAGCCTTGTAATCTGGCTGCTGTCAGCTTCTGGGTGTAGGATTCATTTTGCTGGAGCCCACCATGTTGCCCTGGAGAAGGGCATGGCAACCCACTCTAGTATTCTCACCTGGAGAATCCCATGGACAGCGGAGCCAGATGGGCTACAGTCCATGGGGCCGCACAGAGTCGGGCACGACTGAAGCAACTTAGTACCATGTTGCCCTGGAAAGTTAACTTCCCTTTCCAGGCTCTTACAGTCTGGGCCACATTGCATCACCCTAATAATGGCAAGTACAAACTTGCTCCACGGAAGAAAAGCTATGACAAACCTAAACAGTATGTTAAAAAGCAGAGGCATTACTTTGCCAACAAAAGTCCATATAGTCAAAGCTATAGTTTTTCCATTAGTCATGTGTGGATGTGAGAGTTGGACCATAAAGAAAGCTGAGTACCACAGAACTGATGCTTTTGAACTGTGGTGTAGGTGAAGACTCTTGAGAGTCCCTTGGACTGCAAGGAGATCCAACCAGTCCATCCTAAAGAAAGTCAACCCTGAATATTCACTAGAAGAACTGATGTTAAAGCTGAAGCTCCAATTCTTTGGCCAACTCTTTTGAAAAGACCCTAATGCTGGGAAAGATTGAAGACAGGAGGAGAGGGTGATGATGGAGGATGAGCTGGTTGGATGGCCTTACTGCCTCAATGGACATGAGTTTGAGCAGGCTCTGGGAGATGGTAAAAGACATGGGGTCGCAAAGAGTTGGACATGACTGAGTGAACAACAACAACAACCAGACATCTGGGCTTCCCTCATGGTCAGGTGGTAAAAAATCTGCCTGTCAATGCAGGAAATGTGAGTTCTATTCCTGGGTCAGGAAGATCCCCTGGAGAAGGAAATGACAACCCACTCCAGTATTCTTGCCTAGGAAATCCCATGGACAGAGGAGCTTGGTGGGCCACAGTGTATGGGGTTGCAAAAGAGTCAGGCACAACTTAGCAACTAAACAACAACAACCAGACAACAACAGATAACCCTTCTGCTCATGATTCAAATCAGCCCATCCTCACAAGCCTTATAAACCCGACTCTACCTTGCCTGCCAAAGCTACCTGTATGGTGTCACCCCCTCGCTGATTGCAGCTCCCTGAGTGGCCCTGCCCAGCGGCCAGCTCTCCAAAATTGCATTAAGTAACAAAGTGTTCTTCTGCATGAAAAGCAACAAAGGCTTTTCATCTGCATGAATCAGTGTGTTGTATACCACCATCAAAAGAATTCTTCAACTCTTATAAAACAATTGGCGCTGTGGTCAAAACCACTGACTTTTGGATAACTTCTTGGGAGACCACTCCTGGCCCACTAATTGGCTCCAGACCATGGAGAGAGGAGTTTGGGAATGGAATTTGAGCTTGAGCTTCAGTCTTGAAGCCTGAGGCCCCTTGAGCTATGCTTTCCAGGCCAGAAGATTCTGCAGGTCTGCTTTTAGTCACAGTCTGTGTTTGCCAGAGACCTGTTCCAGGGGATTCTTCTTGGTGGTGGTGGTAGTTTCTTTGTTATTGTTTTGGGCAGAATTCTGGTTGATCTGTGTGTTTCATGGGGCTCCTGTTCAGGGAGATGTTGATTGGGCTCCCCCATAGGAGAGACCACCCCATAAGAGAGAAATGGCAGCTGGGTCTCATTTTGGTGTTGCTCGAGTAGGGGTAGAAACTACTTGTCTTTGCTGCTGTGTATCTCATTGGAACGTTATGCTCTGTAGATTCTCAGGAATATCATAGGCTGCACCTTCAGGGACCTGCTGTGTGTGTGTTAGTTGCTCAGCTGCGTCCGACTCTTTGCAACCTCATGGATGGTAGCCTGCCAGGCTCCTCTGTTCATGGGATTCTCTGGGCAAGAATACTGGAGTGGTTTGCCATTTCCTTCTCCAAGAGATCTTCCTGACCCAGGAATCGAATCAGTGTTTCTTATGTCTCCTGCATTGCCGGGTGGGTTATTTACCACTGATGCCACCTGGGAAGCCCATACATATATATAATATACTGTATATATATTTTAAACAAAGGTCCACAACTTAAAACAATTGAAAATCCAAAATTTACTAGAATAATTTCTTCAACAAAAGGATTCAAAGGCCAATGATTAGGTTCTAAATTTACTTTAACAAGTTCTAAAGTGTACCAGTTGACAAAGCTTCATGCACTTAATTGTACTGGATCTCATATTACAGTTTTGTCAGAAGATCCTACTAAATTTAAATATGCAACCCCCTCTAACCTTAGGAGAGTAACTAACTATGAAAGAGAAAAAATAGATATTCTTCATTTTAAGTTATAGCCCTGCCTACATTTCCCATAGTCGTAATATCTGTAGCCCTAAAATATTCTATATTGGATATGGACACTGAAACAATGAGTAATAAGTTGAAGCTAGGTAATGACTTGATATAAAAGGACTCCATGTGCCTCCCAATGAAAATAGTTAAGATGGCCCAATGAGTTAAAACAGGGCCTTAAAAAAATTCAAGCTTTATGTAAGACCTAATTACTATAGGTGCTATAGTAATTAGGTGATTATGTCCACCACCTCTCTATCTAATAGTCACATTTTACCTATACTTAAACCTCTTATAATTGAAGGAAAAAAAGGACAATGCCTCACAGTGGATCACTACATTAAGTCTACTTATGTCAGAAGGGATGGCCACTGTGGCAAAAACATGGGAGAGAAACCACAAAAAATGAAACAACACAATGAAGTGTGCCAGGAAACATTCAAACGCAGCGGTGACAGAAAGCAACATGTGAAAGCTCACATCCCAGTGTATGTCAGTGTCTGAGACAAAACTGTGGTAGAAGCCACACAACTGTGCTTGGTCTTGAGAGTCATATTTTCTCCCTGCTTGAGGAAAATTACCCTTTTATGTGCAAACACGCTAGCTGGTGCTAAAGATTTGCAGTAAAACATAGCCTCACAGGGAACACCGTTGTGCATGATACTGACGGGCAGAAAATGAAATTTGAAGTAATAGCATCTCATGAAAAAATGAGTTGGGCCGTTCATCTCAGTGGATATATCCCTTCTAAAAGGAAGCGCCAGTGAGGCTTATCTCTGCCATAATACAGAGTCACTAAGTAGTATTGATCTCAACAGTTGTAGTAATTATTCTCAGCTAAATATCAGATTGTATCATTGGAAGGACTGCAAACCAATAAGTTTAGTTATTTTCTCTAAGAAACATATTTCTCTTTATTAAAAACACTGAGTTGGAAAAATAAAAAATGACAGGCATTCCTATTAGTGGCTCCTTCACTACAAAGGTTTTATCAACCTCTTCTCACATCTGCAGGAATTTTAGAATGCTTATGGGGCCCATAGGTTGCCCTTGGGTTTTTGGATGTTAGCAACTGAGCTTACTCCTTAGAAAGAAAGTTATGACCAACCTAGATAGCATATTGAAAAGCAGAGACATTACTTTGCCAGCAAAGGTCCATATTGTCAAGGCTATGGTTTTTCCAGTGGTCATGTATGGATGTGAAGAAAGCTGAGCACTGAGGAATTGATGCTTTTGAACTGTGGTGTTGGAGAAGACTCTTGAGAGTCCCTTGGACTGCAAGGAGATCCAACCAGTCCATTCTAAAGGAGATCAGTCCTGGGTGTTCTTTGGAAGGAATAATGCTAAAGCTGAAACTCCAGTACTTTGGCCATCTCGTGTGAAGAGTTGACTCATTGGAAAAGAGGTAGGGATTGGGGGCAGGAGGAGAAGGGGACAACAGAGGATGAGATGGCTGGATGGCATCACTGACTAGATGGACGTGAGTCTGAGTGAACTCCGGGAGTTGGTGATGGACAGGGAGGCCTGGCGTGCTACGATTCATGGGGTTGCAAAGAGTCGGACACGACTGAGCGACTGAACTGAACTGAACTGAACTGAGCTTGGCTCAGTGCTATACACCACTAGACCAAAAATCACTTGCCACATACTGGCCTTTCCTAGAAATGGTGGCTCTCACAGATCCCTAAGCATGTGACCTTCTGTACCCAGTTGGCAATTATTCCCTGGTTTATAAATGCAGCACCCCTCAAACTTAGCACCTCTACTTAGTCCTTCTTCTTTAGGGATGAAACCAGACCTGAGTTTTCTGGGATATTCCACCTGAGGAGCACTTGGTCTTTCCTATCCTCAGTCTCTTGCCAGATGACAGGCTGCTCGATAAGGCTGTCTTTCCCCTAGTTACCTTAGCTACCAACGGAGTCCCTTGGGATCAACTGATGGAACGGAATTTCAGTTTTGTAGACTATTGGGCGGCATTGCCACCATCATAAATGATGAAGCTCAATGGTATAGCTATCAGGGAAGGTGCTCAGATGGTAAAGAATCTGCCTGCAATGCAGAAGATCTGGGTTCAATCCTCAGGTCAGGAAGATCCCCTGGAGAAGGGATTGGCTACTCACTCCAGTATTCTTGCTTGGAGAATTCCATGGACAGGCCTGCAACCCACAGAGTTACAAAGAGTCAGACACAACTGAGCAACTAACATTTTGGGGTTCCCTTATGGCTCAGCTGGTCAAGAATCTGCCTGCAATGCAGGAGACTTGGATTCAATTCCTGGGTTGGGAAGATCCCCTGGAGAAGAGAAAGGCTACCCACTCCAGTATTCTGGCCTAGAGAATTCCATGGACTGTATAGTCCATGGGGTCGCAGAGTCGGACACGACTGAGCGACGTTCACTTAACTTCGCTTCACTTCAGTGGTATAGCAGTGCTTCCCATCTCCCAAGTGGTAAGAACTTTATAAGTCTGTTATAAAGGACAGGGCCCAAGAGTCAGAAAATTTGCCATACTTCAGACAAGCATTTTAGCACTGGACGCCCTCATCAGTGAATTACTCTGTATGCATTTTTCTTTTCTTTTTACATATACATATTCTTGAGTCATTGCCTAAAAGTTGTTCCCTCTGTTCAGGATAAAGAACTCTGTGAACCTCTTTGTTCACAGCCCAGAATAGAAATCAAGGTCACACATATCTCTGCATGTATTAAGGTCACAATATAAGGCTCCAGCAGGTCACTCCTTATCCCTTTGGGCATTCCAGACACTGCTGACAGTGATCAAGGCACATATTTCACTTCTCAGAATACACGGTGCTGGGCTGCTGGACTGGCAGCCAATAAAACTCAATTCTCCAGTAGGTCCCAGACAGCTGGTATAATTGAGAGGCCTAATGAGCCCCTCAGAATCTCTCTGTTCAGTCAAGAGATGACAAACCACTGGACACTGTCTATCTTGCCCCCAGGCACTAATCCCTCTTAAGTCAAAGCTTCTTAGCCAACTCATACCACACACTAGCCTTCAGAAAATCCTTCCTTTAGACATTTGCTTTATTTAAAGGGAAAGATGTCTGGCTACTTGTATATAAAGATGCGTTATGCGTTATATGAGGTCCTTTAATAATGTCTTTTCCTGCTATTATAGATTTCAGTTCTGTTCCCCTCCCATAGACCCATTCACCATAGATTGTCTCATGAGCCAGGAACCTGCCCATCTGACATGGGACTCATTTGAGCCCAAACTTCCACCACTCCAAGAATCTTCATCAATATCCAGGATAATTAATCTTGGCTCTCCAGCTGATTTCTTCCAGAAAATTAAAATTATTTCCCTGGGAACATTCCCTTTGACAGTGTGGGCTAACAAAAGGGAGAAAACTGGACTTAGTAAATAAAATGAAGATAACATGAGGAGATAATGATAAAACCAACATCATATCCCAAATAATGATGAAGTCAGACAACCCCTTATTGGTAATTATACATGCCAGAGGAAAATCTACATCAAAAAATAAGTCTTTCAAGTGCAGTCACATACTATTCTGTTGACCTGGAGAAGGAAATGACAACCCAGTCCAGTATTCTCACTTGTAAAAATCCCAAGGACGGAGAATCCTGGCAAGCTACAGTCCATGGGGTGCAAATGAGTTAGACATGACTGAGCGTCTGAAGAACTTGATCTTGTTGCTATTGGTCCGGATGCTTTCATTGATTTGCAATTCAGAGGCTCCAGTCCTCCAGCTAAGTTACTGTTTCAACCAAATTTGGCAGTTTCTGGAACCCACATCCCTACAACCTGATGTCTTCACTGGCTTGCCTATTACCCACCAAACCAGCAACTGAGGAAAAGGGCCCATGGTAATTGGCTACATTGGAGGATTTGCCTATGGGGCAGTGCTGGAGCTCCACACTCAGCCACAGATATTTTAATTTACAAACATGACGTCCCATTAACAATATGTACCCCGAATAGGTCATGTGATTTAAAACCTGTCTGCAATAGAATCCCATTCGTCATCCATCTAGACAATCTCTTGGACAGTAGAAGCTTTTAGATTTGGCCACCCTTCATTAGGAATTTAATTATGTCAGTTGGGTTCTGGTGCTTTGGATCACTTATGGCAATTTCATTGAGGCAAACGTCATCTTTGTTAGCTGTACATCCACAAAAGCCTTGATTTAAAAAATGTTTTTAAGTCAAGCTCCCAGGATCAAAATCATCTTCATATTTTACAAGAGGCTCAGTCTTGTTATAATACTATAGAGCCACAAAAACAAGACCCTTATTAACTTGAGTGGGTATCCATTTATAAAGATACTTCAGTCCCATATCCCAAATTGCTTTGCCCTAGACTAGGAGTTTGTTCTTGGAAAAGATACCATGTTAGATAATACTACCTGGGCCTAATACTTGGAAATCGCACCCTGTGACAGAGACAGCTACCCCTGAACATTGAGACCACCATCCCAGCAACACTGTCCAATTGACTCTCCTAAGATACCAACCAACTGGACACAGACTCTTTATTTTATTTATTTATTTTTTGAGATTTGGGATTCTGTGTGTTTCTCGACTTATGCTGTTTACTTAGCCTGTGGTATGCTCCTTGCTCTATATCTACACTTACAGACCTAAAGGGACATCTTAGAAAGGTTACTGCTGTCCGTGCCATTCTAAAAATTAATAGAAATTATTTCTTCCCCAAATAGGTAACTGCCTCACATTGGTCCACCTTTTACTTGGACCTCCCCCTCTGTAGAGCCTTCTCCCGCTTCCTCTCTCCCTCCAGCTTGCCACCACAATCACCCACCCTATAGGTATGGCCACCATAACCACCCCTTCCCCTTGGCTATAAACAGATACCACTAACCTTTACATATACCTTACTGAACTAGCAATATGTGTGTGTGTGTATGTGTGTGCTTAGTCATGTGTGATTCTTTTACGACCCCATGGACTGTAGCCCATCAGGTTCCACTGTCCATGGGATTTTTCAGGCAAGAATACTGGAGTGGGTTGCCATTTCTTTCTTTGGGGGATCTTCCCAACCCAGGGATGGAGCCTGCATCTCCTGAGTCTCTTGCATTGGCAAGTGATTCTTTCCCACTGTTCCAACCGGGAAGCCCTAAGCAGTTCATACTCTCCGTCTACAAAACTGCTGCGCCTACCACCTTGACTCAGGGAATACAAGATAATATTGTCAAAAATATATTATTTGGACATTAACACACCTTACAAGCCCACCATGATATTGTTAGAGACTTCCGAATTTCAGGTCAGTTTTTTGCCTTACAAATAGGAAACTTGGTTACAGGTTGACCTACTTATACTTCTACTTGTTTTCCTCCTTCTGACTCTCATAATAAAACATTTTCCTAGGCAATTTAAAGGAACATATATGCTACTCTCTGATATTTCCTCTACTACCTAGGCTACTAGAATTCCTTAGATAATTGAGCTGAGAACTGATGCCAAGACAACAAAAGGTCAACTGTAATATAGTTTTGGTTTTGTGCTGTCTAGACTCAGTTTTGAGGACCTAAATAATAGGTGGTCAGTCCCCTTCTTGAGCAACTGATTAAGTCCACACTCCAACCATGTCCCCTATCAGGCTCCCACCTTCAGAACCATTGTGCCTCCATGCTAACTGCCTCAAGGTCAGGAAGCAGGCGACTGAGGACGGCCCCTATGACCTGAGCCGGAAAAAGCAACCAAAGTAGCCAGCCCACAGGGATCCCTCTGGACCTAGCTGATCCTCTCTCCTCTACCCTCTATAGCTATAGCTTGCTGGTGCCTGATGGGGTGGTAAGGAGGGGAATTCTTGCATGTCCCTGTCTGGTAGCCATCTCTTCTTTGGAACTCTACATGACAGGGAGTTCTCCTTTTCATCTATCTAAATGTCAGTGTGTTTTGTTCCTCTATCAAAAAATCTTTAAATCTCTTGAAACATGTAGTTTATTTTCTGTGACTATAAAGCAAGAACAGGAATGTTTCACTCAAATCTGAAGTTTCTAAATTCTTAGGATTGCCCCAAAGCAAAAATAAGTCACCTTAAGTTACCGCAAATTTAAATGCATTTCCACCTCCAATAAAGCCTTGTGACCTAAATGTCAAAAGAACCTAAATGTCAGAAGAAGATTAAACTCTTACAGGCATTGATTCATCTTAATCATTGTCCTTTTTTGTCTTCGTATTTCTCCTGTCGTTCTGTTCAAATCAGTTTTATCTGTTTCCTCTGATCTCAGTTTTTTTGAGTCATTGGTATTCTAGAATGGTACTCTTCAACACACTAGCTCTTAGTAAAAGTTAAATGAAATACAATAGAATCTTTTATTCCTAAGTTACACTCACCACATTTCCAGGTCTCAGTAGGCACATGCTACCAGTTGTGACTATACTGGTGGGTGCAAAAAGGCATTTCTTGCATTGCAGAAAGTCCTATTGAACAGCTGTCTTCTGGAATACCAGTGCCTATTAATTCCTTCAACTACTTCCAGTATTATTTGTAGACATTGTATTATGGAATATATCAGTATTTTAGGTGAATGTTTGCTAACTGAAGGATAAGATAAAACAACCTAGGAGAAAAAGTGATGAAAAGTAAGAATGAAAGCATGCACTTAGAGGAAAAAAATCATTTTTAACCTAAAGAAGACAGATATACCAATTATGATAAAAGATTCTGTGCAATCTTGGTATCCCTAATCCTTTTGGATTAGTCTTTTTTTTTTTTTTTCCTACCAGAGATAGTATATTATCTTGGATTTGATCTCTACACTTCTGGGTGGTAAATGTTTTCCTGGGCACACATGTAGTAATACAAAACAAAAACAGCAAGCATTTGCTTTTATGCAATGTCCAGAAGACTTTCCTCAATGGATCTGAAAATATGCTCCTGATAATATGGTTGGCTATCCAGACAGAGTGTGGGCATAATGTGAATAGGTCATCATGAATCCTTTTGGGTTGTACTGCCTATTAAGTCTTGCTGAGTGGAAGCATGGTGACTTTCCCAATTAGATATGCATTGCAGCAATGTACATTCATCTCAGTTCAGCAAACCACACACTCACTTAGAACATACACGAAACATTGTCCAGCACTGGTACTGGTTTTGAAGTAGCCTGAGCGTGTGTCTGAAAACTGGGGATGGTTCCCCACATATCATGCTTAAGATTAAACCTTGATAAATTCACATTTTATAAAATGCATATTATTTGATCTGCCTTTTTGAGCAGCAGTATGTGGCCATGATTATCAGCTCATTTTATATATCCTGTGTGTATGTGTGTGTGTGTTCACGTGTGCTGTGTGTGTGTGTGCGTGGCAGTGTTTGTAACCCTTGGCACTGTTGACATTTGAGTCATCTGCAACTGTGTCAGTCTCTGTTGTGAAGGAGGGCCTGCTCTATGCATTGCAGAACGTTTAGCAGCATCCACGTCCTCTACCTAATAGATGCTGGTAGCACCCGCTCATTTGTGTCACCCCCTCAATGGTGACAAACAAAAATGTTTCCAAATGTTGGCATATGTCTCCTGGGTGGCAAAATAGCCTGTATTTGGGAAGCTCTGTTCTATGATCATTTCTCAGAATTATGAATATGTTCATAAGTATGTTTCTATAAATGTAAATATAGCACATGAACATGCTACTGACAGCAAATATTCAATATTGCTTTTGGCCTCCAATCCCTCTGCACTAAACGAGTCTGAGATGCTATGGTATAAGGTAAATACTCAAATCTGCAAATATCAAATCTGTGACTTGTGCAAATTGCGTACGTGGAAATAAAACCCTTGGTTAATAATACCAAATCAAAATCACCTCTATGTAATCTATCTTTATTAATAGAGCCCTGAGTAAACACATCATTTTTTTACTCAACTAAAAGATAGTCCTTTTAGTGCAGAGAAATTATTACGTTTGGCCATGTCTAAGTCACTGTTTTTGAAGTGAAATTACAAGGCTGATGAAGATGCAGTGCTACTTCTCAGAGTCCAGCCAATGAGAATGATTATGGTTTATAGTTTATCCTCCACAAAATGATAGACCTTACCCTGCTGGCACAGTCAGTGACGAGTCTGCCTGCAATACAGTAGACCTGGGTTCGATCCTTAGGTCGAGAAGATCCCCTGGAGAAGGAAGTGGGCAACCCACTCCAGCATTCTTGCCTGGAGAATTCTATGGACAGAGGTGCCTTGCAAGAGTTGGACATGACTTAGCGACTAAACCACCACACAAATCAGAAAATGTAAAATTAAAAAACAACAACAGCAAAAGCTTTTGAGTTTGGAATTTGAGTACGGTGAGGTCTCCTTTGCCCTGAGAGCCTCGTATATCCCTTTATTTTAATTAGGATTGATTACCCATAGATAAGGAATTATGACTGGCCATATTCACACATGCATGAAGGGCATTAAGATCTCAAAATGAGGCTGCACAATCAGTCACAGATACATGTTGCCTGGATTGAAAAAGAAGGCAACGTTCTTCCAAATTTAAGCCTGGAATCCTTTACTGGTTAATATCCACATTTCATTTATCCATGTTTCATTCATCCACGTTTCAATTACTATTTTAAAAAATAAATCCTATAATTTTGTGTGAAAGCTTAATTATTGTATCATAGTTTGATGTTAGTTTCTAAAAAGGCATTTTAAATATAGAGAATTATAATCCTTTTTGTGTGTATATATAAATATATATATTTAAATATATGCATATATTTAAATATATTTATATAAAGTATATATATATATGAAAACTATATATATAGTTTTCATTTTTAATATGCTGGTGACCTAAAAATGGGATTTCTCTCCATCTTTGAGAGATTCTGCAAGTGTTCTCCTTGCTTATCGTGACATCCATCTGCAAAGTGTTGGAGTAAGAGGTAATTAAACCACTAAGTGCAACATCTGAAGTTTCAGTGACAACCCTTTGGCATGAAAGGTGAGGACCGAAAGTGTTTTGCCAAGATGCGAGGGATGGAATCCAGAATTCAGGACTATCAGCACCATATCACTCTTGGAGTCCAAAAATATTAAAAAGGATTTAACAAAATAATTAAACCAGGCTCATGACTAGAGGAGCTTTTGCATTTGGCAAAGGCACTTGAGAGCAGGCTCTTCCTTAGCAACCACTTAATCATGATCTCATGGCTTGTTCACCCATATCCCCATCATCCATTCAGATGCTTGTTTTTGTGTGTGTGTATTTCATATATATGGATATATTTATATATCCATCAGTTAGTCTAGAGTTTCCATCTGCTTTGCTTAAGGAAAACACATTTACCTGTAATATATTAGATAGCCTATTTTTCAACATTTTAAAATATAAAGCGCATCAGGAATCAGCACTAATATTTTCTCAGATAAATCTCTGCACTGATTACCATGAAGTACATTGATGTCACTATCACTATGACAACATTATGACAAGAACTAGTCACTCTCAGCTACCTAGTAAAAGGAATTGTCATCTGTATTTGCGAATAAAATGTAACACACATTAGAATTTCTATTTTCCTGCATAAATTATTACCTTAATGGCTAGGGAGTGCCGAATCACAATTGGACGAAGAACCCATTCCCGTTTATGTTTCCCTAAAGGTAAGATTTGACTATTTGAGGACTCTATACTTTAATTTTTCAGGAGGTTAGAAAGGAATCAATTGTTTTATCGTTATAAGGAACTATTGGAGGCAATAAGTACTCTTCATCTGCTTTTTTGTTTTGTTTGTTTTGCATTTAAGGAAGCACAGAGCTGTGGTATCAACAAACGGTCTGAATAAATAAGTGAGCTTTGGGATCTATTTGAAGTTTTCTTTGTGAAGCAGTATTTGAATCAGTCTGTATGCTTTTAGGATTTTGCATAATTTTTAACTTTTAGCTTCTTGTGATAGAAGTGAGTCACCGTCTTGTACTGTTCCGTTTTTAATTAAGCAAGGATTCAAAACCATGTTTTCATTGTTAGCTTTAAAAATAAGTTGACTCTCATGCGTTCTGTGTTCCCCTCCCAATAGGGATGTCCTATAGAAAATAAACAAAGGTATGCTGTACCCATAGAGAGAAAATATTAGTCCCCCTAAACACACTCTGCTGCCTATATTTTTAGATTATTTATGCTCAATTTTGTACTTGTTTTGGTTTGTACAGTAGAGTGTCAGCATTCTGACATTTGTTGCTTAGAGAACTTTATCACCACACAACATGACATGAAACATTTGACAAATGTCAATCTTCCCAGGAATGTTTGCCTTTTTATTTGATCTGAGCCAAATAGAAACTCTTTAGAGGAATTCCTTCTTTATAAAACTTGGTTGACCTATAAAAAGGAAAGCAAAGGTATGACCTATCTGGATTTTGAAATTCTACCTTTCATTTCGAGAGTTAAGATAATATGACAGATATCATATAGAAACAGGAGTTGCAGTCATAGAGTTAGTCAATGTGTTCCCTTAATTACAAAATCCTTAATGAACATGATTGAAAGACTTTTCTTAATTGTAAATGTATGTTGCATCATTTGGTGCTAGACACACTGAAGGAAAAATAAACATTTTTGACAAAAGGCGTGCTATTCCAACTATATTATTTGATGCAAAAACTCAAGTATGTTTTTGTGTTACTCAAGTATCCATCTGAAACAGTTGGGGAAAATAATTGCAAAAAATTGAACATGGATAATATTTATCTGTAAACATCCTGAAGTTTCTCTGAGAAGTGATATGATTAACTCGACATTCAATATGTATATATTTTTGTATAAGTCTCTGTCTTAGAACACAAATGTACATATTCTGATTATACTGTTTTTTCTCCCTCCCTGATTATGCTGTTTTTTAAATTAAACAACTTTTGTTTTCCAAATTCTACTTATGATAGCTGTATTAAACACCATAGACAAAGAAGAAAATAAATATTTCAATAGAAGATGTTTTGAAAATATTTCAATGGCATCTGAAGCAAAAATTAAACACAGATAAGCATAGATATGAAGAGAAGAAAAATAATTAAAAGTCTGTTGGATATGCAGAAACAAGAGAAGAACGAATTTCAGACTTGTATTTTTAGTGGGAAAACAATAACAACTTCAAATTGATTGCTTTAAAAAGATTTGTGTCCAGGAGGCATAATTCCCCTGCAAATTATAGTTTCTATTTTAAAGTAAGCCTTTAGCAGAGCATATTGTATATAACTAAAAAAGTCTGCTCAGTATCACTCATCTAACCTATTTTTATCATATAATAACACAAGCATTAGATTTCCTGTATCCTCTATAAAGTTAACCTAATTTCTACAGCCTTTTCCCATACACACAGACACAAACATACATTTACATGCTTTTATGTTTCTTCTTCTCTGTAACCCATCTGATATGGTTTACAATAATTTTATTTTCATGTCTGTCCTTTAAAATTCTTACAAAAGTAAACAAACTTAAAACTCAGTTCCCTGAGAACAATTTTTTATTTGAAGATTTGAGCAGCCACAGATATTATGGTAATCTCTGAGAGAGCTAGGGCATCAGAATCATAAAGGAGTTCAAATCTTAAGGAATATAGTTTAGGTCTAATAGGATATTAATCCTACTAAATTAATCACTTTAACATGATGACTGCTCCCTCACCTAGTGTTTTAGATTTAAGTTCTGTGATTTTATAGCGCGTCAGAAATAGAAGACGGTGAAGTACTCTTCTTTTTCTTTCTTTAGGATTTAAAAAGCAAGTGTTTTATTTAATTGCTCTGGAAATAAATAAGATTTACTGCTTATAAATTTAGAGAGAAAGGACAGCATAATCTCTGTGTTATACACAGACTGATTTATTGCAGATCGCCTATTTAAGTTACATCAAATAGCTTTTACCACACACAGGGAATCTTAACATTTGAAAAAGTACTCAATTTAAAATGGAAACTTTTTTTCTAGTATGTATGTTAGAGCATATATCGAGCCTTAGTTTCTGTGCAATGTGTGGTTAAAATGGCATTTGTGACTAGCATGACAAAGATCTCAGACACTGATTTTTTACTTTATCCAGTTCCTGAGGCAAAGTAGTTTGTCATTACTTTTCTGAAGCAGTATCATCTTGATTTAGCTTAAAGTTACATTCAGTGTTCTTTTATAAGCAGGTTTAGGTATGATGAGATACTAAAAAAAATAAAAGGCTTTCATGAATCAAGGAATCTTTCCACATACAGTATTGTATTTCACAAGCTTAATGTTAATATACCTAATTCTTTTTCCTTTCTTTTTTTCTTGTATAAACCTAATTGGTTTCACAAAGTTTGTTTTAAATTGAGTTGATTTTGTCTTGTAGTTAGGAAATGGAAAATCGGATAGATATTTTTACTCACCTACAAATTTTAAATCAAATAACTGTTTTTAAAAGACTGTATTTAGTGTCCACAAATGAGATATCCTGGGACCAGACTTTTCTGCTATGAATATACCGTGAGTCTTTTGTTAGTATTATGCAAAAGGAGGTAGGAAGCTTTATTTTCTGCAATATAAATGAGATATTTTTTTTCCTCTACCATCTCAGAGCTCAGTGTGCATAGGGATACCATAAAATATATTTATTTATGATATTTATTTTGTGAGCCCAGACATGTTTCAGGCTCTGAAATACATAGGCCCTATTTACTTGCTATATCACCATCTGTCAGAAAATGTTTTGAGTTGAACAGAGGCAGCAAAAGAATGATCCAACGCGCAGATGTTGTTCAACTGAGAAATCAATTATTCCAACAATTGAAATTGTCGTTTAGGGAGCAGAGGAATTTTTCTTTTTTTTCATTGTGATACAATAGTTTACTTGATCTGACTCCTTGGGATGGAAAGAAAAGGCTAATTATTTTTCATTCAGATTTACATTTGAAATTTCACTTTAGGACTTAGCACAAAAATGGTTCAAGAGCCCTGTGACACCTCCACCCTCTAGCCCTGTGTTCTGTGCCAACCTAGTCTTTACAGCTGATCTGCACTCAACAGAGAGATCTATAAATGGTTTCCACAGCAGGAGTTCAGGGCCATCTTTTGGAAGAGAGTCTAAGGACTATTGCACAGTATGTTCTCATTAAGATTTGTTTACCTGTTAAAACAAGGATAGCTTTCCCAGAAGAAAAATCACCAGAAAGGCAGCTTTGGGGAATGGGCAGGAAGTTCTGAGGGGCAATATTATTTGCATTCTCTTTGAGATTGATGAGGGACACATTTTGAGGTTGATTTCTATCCTCTTTGTCTTTTTCTCCTCCGAGTCATTCATTCATTTATTTTCTTTCTCCCTTGTCATTCATTTTTTAACTTATTCATTCAACTATTATGTACTAAGCATTTTCGCATTGTGAGCCACTTTATTTGCCGAATTTGCTCCTAATACGAGAGTTTGCATTTTCCTATTACCGTCTAGGATTTCTTCACTACTTGATACCATCCAAACAAATGTTTGCTTCATGGTGTGTTTCTCTCTCACAATTTGCACCTTGTGAGAAAAAGAACGTCTCCATGTTGTTCAATGCTGACTCTCCCAGATCTAGTGGGTGGCCTGGCATCTAGCGAAAGTAGTGTTGATACTAAATAACAATAATAATAATTAAGCAGCTACCTTTTGTTAAAATTTTTAAATGTTTGTTCAAAAATGAAAGCATGAATGAAGGAAGTCTTACAAGAGGAATCACTGGCATTGATAAGGCCCAAATTATGTTAATGTACTTAATGACCAAGTGATTCCATACATTTTCACTTTCAGATAACCCAGAATTTCCTATAGTCAGAGGGTTTCTGCAATCTCTCCTTTTCATCATCTTTGCAGCCCATTGGTATTCGACAGGCATTAGAATTACTTTTTGTGTGTGAGATTAACAATGTATTAAAGGAACCATGCTTGAGGCCAAGCCCCTAATTGTCTTTACATTGTTTATGATTCAAAAATCCTGAAAGAAGATGGATGGTAACAGCAAGAGTGTATCCTTGCGCTAATTCCAACATCCTCTGCCTCTGGCACAGTTGTTGCTATCAGAGTTTTTGTTAACTTTTATTATTATTTTAATATGTATTTATTTTGACTGTGCTATGTCTTCATTGCTGCACGCAGGCTTTCTCTAGTTGCAACGAGCAGGGTCTGCTCTTTGAGAAGTGCGTGGGCTTCTCACTGTAGTGGCTTCTCTTGTGGGCTCAGCAGCAGGTTGGCTCAGTAGGTGTGATGCACGGGCTTGGTTGCTCCAAGGCATGTGGGAGCCTTCCAGATCAGGGATGGATAGAATCTGTGTCTTCTGCATTGGCAGACAGATTCTTAACCACTGGACTACAGGTCCCTTACAAATGACATAATGCAGGACAGGACAATGAAAGTTTAGGGGTGCCATGAACAATCAAAATAATTTTGACACACAGAAAACATGTCAAAATAAAGAGCTAGTGTTTTACAAAAATTAATGGAAATTCTTGTATTTAAGTTTAAAAAAATAGTCAACAATGCATAATAAGAAAATGCCCAGAATATTAGTGTGAGAACAAAACATACCATATTCTTTGAATGATGCAAATGTATAGTGAATATGCTAAAAGCAGGAATTTCATGTTCTTTGATAAAAATATATGCTCAAATAAGGGATATCATGCATTGCATTTATAAGGTGGATATTAAAATTTTACTTCTGTTTCAACAGGGATGATTTAATTTAGTTCATGCTCTTCTGGAGCAAGAAACCTGACCCTCACCCCAAGGAGATCTTTGGGGAAAGAATGAATAATTATCTCTCAGTCATGTTACAGGGAAAATTCCAGTAATGGATAGTAGAAAGGAGTGTATGATATTCAAGTCTCTTACAAGACTGAAATTTGACTATTGGCTAAGTAATTCAAGACTAAAAAGCAAACAAACAAAAAACCCAAACAGTAACAACAACAAAAACCCCAGAAAGAAATGGGAAAAGACAGAATCTGTTGTTTCCAGTCATCAAAAGTAGTGGATATATTAATTTCTTTTTCAAGAGAACTCTCTTGAGAATGTATGATTTTAGTTTCACCTTCTGTATTAAAAAGAGGTATAAATGGGTAATTTATTATCATAAATATTCTAATTTTCACTGTGAAAACAGCACTGTTGCATATATTTTGATTCAGTTAGCCATACATGCAGACTCAACAAATCAAAGATCTTTTAAATAAAATTTTCTAAAGCCTCAAGTTAGAAGCTCATTTTTTAAATTTTTGTTTTGCTTATTCACATTCTAGTTTCTTATCACCTTAGCTGCTTATCAACTAGGAGCAGCCTTGTTCTGTTTAGTGTTTCTTGACTAATCTGAGAGAAAGTCAACAGGAGCTTTTTTTTGTTATTGTCATATGCATTTTAGTATTTGGTGGGGAAGAAGGAAGCAAAAAGATCAAATTTATCTGAGATTTAAAGGTATGAGGATAATAGAAATGTTCTTGAATTTTGTGTTACCATCACCATTAAGCAGAAGGTAGACACAGATATTTCTGTTCCAAATTTCTCTGATACATAGAATATGGCTTCATGGGCTACCACATGTTTCTATTTCTTTGCCAGAAAGATCCCCAGCAACTATTAGAGTAGATTCTTTCTTTTAAACTTAAACCTGTCTGCCTGTCTGTCTTTCTGCAAGTCTCTCAGTTTCTCAAACACTTTGAGTTCTAATTATTTTTCTGGCTAACATTCTCCAGTAGAATTTATTAGTTGTACATACTTTGGTAATTTTTATATTTTAAACAATATTGTTCATCAGCAAAGATAATTCAAGTCTTTTCAACTCTGCAATTACATGTTGCCCCAAAATCAAGTCTGAAAGTATGTCACATCAAAGTAGTTTTTCATAGTTTCTTTAATTATAAAAGCCATTCACCTAAAGTGTCAATCACATTGTTTAAAGTTAGCAAGCTCTTCTTATTTAGGGTATGCTGTATATAAAATCGGAGAAGGCAATGGCAACCCACTCCAGTACTCTTGCCTGGAAAATCCCATGGATGGAGGAGCCTGGTAGGCTGCAGTCCACAGGGTCGCTAAGATTTGGGCATGACTGAGCGACTTCACTTTCACTTTTCACTTTCATGCATTGGAGAAAGAAATGGCAACCCACTCCATTTGTTCTTGCCTGGAGAATCCCAGGGAAAGAGGAGCCTAGTGGGCTGCCGTCTATGGGGTCACACAGAGTCGGACACGACTAAAGCAACTTAGCAGCAGCAGTATATAAAATAGTGTGTTTCTATTTATTTGGGAGTTTAAAAATCCTCTTAAATTTTCCTTAGCACATTTGGATTAAAGTTTTCATTTAAAATTGCTTTCATCTTTCATGTAAAAAAAAATTCTGTAGATAACCAGCTATGCTTCAGTCTGAAACTTAGTATTAATTCAGTAGTTTAACTGAACCAATAACTATTTTGAGGCATATCATTAAATTTGTTCATTTCAAATAACTGGCTCCTAGAGGACTTCCTTGGAGAAGGAAATGGCAACCCACTCCAGTGTTCTTGCCTGGAGAATCCCATGGACGGGGGAGCCTGGTGGGCTGCCGTCTATGGCGTCACACAGAGTCAGACACGACTGAAGCGACTTAGCAGCAGCAGCAGCAGAGGACTTCCTTGGTTGACCAGTAGCTAAAACGACAAGCTCCCAATGTAAGGTGTCCAGGTTTGATCCCTGGTCAGGTAACTAGATCCCACATGCCACAAGTAAGAGTTCACATGCTTGAACTAAAGATCCTACATGTGCAATGAAGACCCAGTGAAGCCAAATAAATAAAAAATAAATAAAATAAATATTAAAAAAGAGAAACCTCAAATAACTGGCTCTTACAAAATTTCCATTACATGTAGAATGAATAAAACATGTCAGAATCTGTTGTAAAAATGTACAGTTTATTCATATTATGTCCTTTAGATGGAATTTAAAGGGCTTTAGCTGTGAAGAATTTTCCATCGTCTTATTTTTATATAATGATCTATAATATGAATTTTATATGGTATATTTTAACAAAATCGTGTTAGCAATCCAATGGAGTATTTCCTTCTCCAATTCTCAGTTGTTTGTCTTTACAATATCCCTGTGCTTGAGTTAACCACAAAAGAAAATTAAAAAATTAATTAGACCTCCTGAGGTTATCATGGACTGGGGCCAAGGGAAAAATCCAACTCGACCCCTCATCTGGCCAGTCAGTTTAATAGAGGCAGCACAGACTCTGGGAGTATGCAACACTGAACATCCTTTTACAAACTTCTCCCATTGCTGTCTAATTAGGATTTTTCCCTTGAACAAGGAAAATGGTACCAATCCATTCTGATATCACCAGCATGAATCACTAAAAAGTTATTTAGCAAAATTTTACTACACTTTTAATGCTGTACTATGTGAGATATAAAAAAGCCTTTTAAGCCTTAGTCCTTCCATCAAGACACTGTGTCTTAACTAGGGAGACACATTGAAAAGCTAAATTGTATCTTATTCCTTCACTCCTAGGAAATGAGAGAAGGAAATGATTAGCATGGGCCATTATTATAAAATCACCACAGAAGAAAAAGACTAGAGTCAGGCCTTGAGAAGTTGGAAGGTTATAGTTTTGTTGACAGAAAGAATGAAAGATAGGCTATGATGGGAAAAAATATAATTAAATATATGAATCAGAAAGAAAATAGCAAATTTAAGAGGGAGAAGGGAGTGGCCATTTTGGAGTGTGCTTGCTATGAATGACTTGAGATTTGTTTTAATTGGAGTGTAATTTCTTTACAATGTTGTGTTACTTTCTGCTGTACAACCAAGTGAATCAGCTATATGTATACATACATCCCTTCCCTCATGTACTTCCCCCCGGCCCTGCCTCATTTCCACCTCTCTGGATCATCACTGAGCTGGGTTCCCTGTATTATAGAGCAGCTTCCCGCTAGCTATCTATTTTAGTCAAGGTAATGTGTATGTCAATCTTACTCTCCCAATTCATCTCACCCTCCCCTTCCTGAAAATGATCTTAAATATATGGCAGTGCTGCCAAATAATGGAGAGCATTGAAAAGTCAAATATATGATTGTAGAACTGATCAGAAATTTGTTTCATTTTATTTTATGTTCTTTTGATGGTAGGCCTATCCAGATTTAATAGGGTATGGATGGTGGTGTTAATATGCTATTATTACTCTGTTCTGTTTTCTTTTTCTATGTTTTGAATTAAATCTGTATTTCCTAAAGATAACTAAGTGGTCTGTGTATGTAATGAATACAAATCATCACTAAACCACAATTAAGAGACAAGTGTTTTGGTTTGGTTTTATTTAATTTAATGTCTCTTCTAAAATGTAGATTGAGATTGTTTTCTTACAAATCTTGCTATAAATGGTGCTCCAGTTTCTATCATCATTCTGCCATCTTGAGCATCACTGATTTGGTTAAAGAAATGATACTTCTTGCCCCCTATCTCATTTAATGGCCAACAGTCAGTTATTCATCCATCTTTTCTCCTCACTATTGTCAGCAAGATCTCTTTAAAATGAAAATTTAAGGATGGGGAACACGTGTATACCTGTGGCGGATTCATGGCAAAACCAATACAATATTGTAAAGTAATTAACCTCCAATTAAATAAATTTATATTAAAAAAAGAAATTATACTTCTTGCCCCCTATCTCATTTAATGGCCAACAGTCAGTTATTCATCTGTCTTTTCTCCTCACTATTGTCAGCAAGATCTCTTTAAAATGAAAAGTTAAAAATAATTTTTCACTGCCCCCAGATTACCCAACTCCTGTTTAAAAATTTTTAATTATGTTAGAATAAATTCCAGTGTTCTTTTGATAATCTATAAATCTTTTTTTTTTCTTCTGGATTTGACTATCCATCTAATTCTTTGTCTACTAAACTAATTTACATTCTTTACTTGCCATTTATCTGAAATATTTACAATTATTCAGAGTGCACTCTGAATATTATATTGATATTAATATATATTATATATTAATATTATATATATTATAATATATATTAATATTTACAATTATTCAGAGTGCACTCTGAATAATTGTAATATTTCAGATAAATGGCAAGTAAGGAATGTAAATTAAAGTGACTCTATGATGTAGCACTTTATATTCTTATTTATAAAATTCAACTATTAAACACATCAGTTCTTCCAAATTTTTATCAGGCATCACCTCCAATGTAAAGTCTTCCCTTACTCCTAAATTTCAACCCTTTTCCCTAAAGATAATCAAATTTACTAATGTAAAGTTTTATATGTTAAACTCCTTAGGGTAATATCATATATTTACATTTTAAATTTTATTTATACATTTTTTCTTTTTTATTGCATTATATACTACCTCAGGGAAAGGTCTATCCTATATTTATCTACATATTCCCATTGCTTAATGCAGTGCCTGCAGTATGGTAGATTGTTATTAATATTGGTTGAATTAGAATAAATCTTCCACCTACTGAAAGGAAGAGTAAAGGATTTTTGATATATGTTAGCTGTGGAGTGGGTATATAGCTCATGTTTAACACCAGGAATTCTAGAACAAGGTTATTTGCCAATCAAACCTTGCTCCATCACTCCCTAGCACATCAAACAATTGTTTTCGGATTTTAGTAAGGTAATTGATTCTCAAGGGCAGATATCCCACTCACCCCTAATCCAATGTGAATTTATTTAAAACAAACAAACAAGCAAACAGGTAGGCCAAGAGAGACAAAGTTGAGCAGCGGAGAGAGAGACAGACAGTCAGACGAGGGGCAGAGAACACAAATGGTTCACAAGCTCTCACTTCTGGTGGCCTTCCTTAGGACCTGTGGTCCATATCTGGCCTAAGCTCATTTTACCTGCATTTCTGTCACTTGAAACCAATGGAATCCTAAAAAATAAAATTGAGTATATATACATATATATGTGTATTTATATTAACAGCTTCAGGGTTTTGTATATTTGTTGAAAGTAAGATGGAAAATGAAAACTACCGCTTGAAATAATCATAGAAGCATTTATGAGCTTTGCTACTAGTACTGTCTTGTTTTGTATGTACACACACACACATACACACTACATCTATATCCATTTACAAAGAATTCCATAAACATTAATGTGTTCTAAAGAGGCAAAGGGAGATGTTTCATTATACTTTGAATGAATTGCATCAAAAATCTTGATTTGCCAGGATTGTGATGAAAAGCTCATTTTTTCTAATGTGAACATGTACTTTCTACCCCAGAATAAATCATTTTATTCAAAACATAAAATGCTAAACTGATTCAGATCTTTGAAAAAGGCGATGCCATGCTTTTGCTGTTGTTGCTACTGTTATTTTCAAGTAAAAATGTGATGTTCTCTATACTTCTGCAGCTGAAGTGAAGAATGTCATTTATTTTTAAGCATCTTTTTAATTTTATTTTATTTTTAAACTTTACATAATTGTATTAGTTTTGCCAAATATCAAAATGAATCCACCACAGGTATACATGTGTTCCCCATCCTGAACCCTCCTCCCTCCTCCCTCCCCATACCATCCCTCTGGGTCGTCCCAGTGCACTAGCCCCAAGCATCCAGTATCGTGCATCGAACCTGGACTGGCAACTCGTTTCTACATGATATTTTACATGTTTCAATGCCATTCTCCCAAATCTTCCCACCCTCTCCCTCTCCCACAGAGTCCATAAGACTGTTCTATACATCAGTGTCTCTTTTGCTGTCTCGTACACAGGGTTATTGTTACCATCTTTCTAAATTCCATATATATGCGTTAGTATACTGTATTTATGTTTTTCCTTCTGGCTTACTTCACTCTGTATAATAGGCTCCAGTTTCATCCACCTCATTAGAACTGATTCAAATGTATTCTTTTTAATGGCTGAGTAATACTCCATTGTGTATATGTACCACAGCTTTCTTATCCATTCATCTGCTGATGGACATCTAGGTTGCTTCCATGTCCTGGCTATTATAAACAGTGCTGCGATGAACATTGGGGTACACGTGTCTCTTTCCTTCTGGTTTCCTCAGTGTGTATGCCCAGCAGTGGGATTGCTGGATCATAAGGCAGTTCTATTTCCAGTTTTTTAAGGAATCTCCACACTGTTCTCCATAGTGGCTGTACTAGTTTGCATTCCCACCAACAGTGTAAGAGGGTTCCCTTTTCTCCACACCCTCTCCAGCATTTATTATTTGTAGACTTTTGGATCGCAGCCATTCTGACTGGTGTGAAATGGTACCTCATAGTGGTTTTGATTTGCATTTCTCTGATAATGAGTGATGTTGAGCATCTTTTCATGTGTTTGTTAGCCATCTGTATGTCTTCTTTGGAGAAATGTCTATTTAGTTCTTTGGCCCATTTTTTGATTGGGTCGTTTATTTTTCTGAGTTGAGCTGTAGGAGTTGCTTGTATATTTTTGAGATTAGTTGTTTGTCAGTTGCTTCATTTGCTATTATTTTCTCCCATTCTGAAGGCTGTCTTTTCACCTTGCTAATAGTTTCCTTTGATGTGCAGAAGCTTTTAAGGTTAATTAGGTCCCATTTGTTTATTTTTGCTTTTATTTCCAATATTCTGGGAGGTGGGTCATAGAGGATCCTGCTGTGATGTATGTCAGAGAGTGTTTTGCCTATGTTCTCCTCTAGGAGTTTTATAGTTTCTGGTCTTACGTTTAGATCTTTAATCCATTTTGAGTTTATTTTTGTGTATGGTGTTAGAAAGTGTTCTAGTTTCATTCTTTTACAAGTGGTTGACCAGATTTCCCAGCACCACTTGTTAAAGAGATTGTCTTTAATCCATTGTATATTCTTGCCTCCTTTGTCAAAGATAAGGTGTCCATATGTGCGTGGATTTATCTCTGGGCTTTCTATTTTGTTCCATTGATCTATATTTCTGTCTTTGTGCCAGTACCATACTGTCTTGATAACTGTGGCTTTGTAGTAGAGCCTGAAGTCAGGTAGGTTGATTCCTCCAGTTCCATTCTTCTTTCTCAAGATCGCTTTGGCTATTCGAGGTTTTTTGTATTTCCATACAAATTGTGAAATTATTTGTTCTAGCTCTGTGAAGAATACTGTTGGTAGCTTGATAGGGATTGCATTGAATCTATAAATTGCTTTGGGTAGTATACTCATTTTCACTATATTGATTCTTCCAATCCATGAACATGGTATATTTCTCCATCTATTAGTGTCCTCTTTGATTTCTTTCACCAGTGTTTTATAGTTTTCTATATATAGGTCTTTAGTTTCTTTAGGTAGATATATTCCTAAGTATTTTATTCTTTCCGTTGCAATGGTGAATGGAATTGTTTCCTTAATTTCTCTTTCTGTTTTCTCATTATTAGTGTATAGGAATGCAAGGGATTTCTGTGTGTTGATTTTATATCCTGCAACTTTACTATAGTCATTGATTAGTTCTAGTAATTTTCTGGTGGAGTCTTTAGGGTTTTCTATGTAGAGGATCATGTCATCTGCAAATAGTGAGAGTTTTACTTCTTCTTTTCCAATTTGGATTCCTTTATTTCTTTTTCTGCTCTGATTGCTGTGGCCAAAACTTCCAAAACTATGTTGAATAGTAATGGTGAAAGTGGGCACCCTTGTCTTGTTCCTGACTTTAGAGGAAATGCTTTCAATTTTTCACCATTGAGGATAATGTTTGCTGTGGGTTTGTCATATATAGCTTTTATTATGTTGAGGTATGTTCCTTCTATTCCTGCTTTCTGGAGAGTTTTTATCATAAATGGATGTTGAATTTTGTCAAAGGCTTTCTCTGCATCTATTGAGATAATCATATGGTTTTTATTTTTCAATTTGTTAATGTGGTGTATTACATTGATTGATTTGCGGATATTGAAGAATCCTTGCATCCCTGGGATAAAGCCCACTTGGTCATGGTGTATGATCTTTTTAATGTGTTGTTGGATTCTGATTGCTAGAATTTTGTTAAGGATTTTTGCATCTATGTTCATCAGTGATATTGGCCTGTAGTTTTCTTTTTTTGTGGGATCTTTGTCAGGTTTTGGTATTAGGGTGATGGTGGCCTCATAGAATGAGTTTGGAAGTTTACCTTCCTCTGCAATTTTCTGGAAGAGTTTGAGCAGGATAGGTGTTAGCTCTTCTCTAAATTTTTGGTAGAATTCAGCTGTGAAGCCGTCTGGACCTGGGCTTTTGTTTGCTGGAAGATTTTTGATTACAGTTTCAATTTCCATGCTTGTGATGGGTCTGTTAAGATTTTCTATTTCTTCCTGGTCCAGTTTTGGAAAGTTGTACTTTTCTAAGAATTTGTCCATTTCTTCCACGTTGTCCATTTTATTGGCATATAATTGTTGATAGTAGTCTCTTATGATCCTTTGTATTTCTGTGTTGTCTGTTGTGATCTCTCCATTTTCATTTCTAATTTTATTGATTTGATTTTTCTCCCTTTGTTTCTTGATGAGTCTGGCTAATGGTTTGTCAATTTTATTTATCCTTTCAAAGAACCAGCTTTTGGTTTTGTTGATTTTTGCTATGGTCTCTTTTGTTTCTTTTGCATTTATTTCTGCTCTAATTTTTAAGATTTCTTTCCTTCTACTAACCCTGGGGTTCTTCATTTCTTCCTTTTCTAGTTGCTTTAGGTGTAGAGTTAGGTTATTTATTTGACTTTTTTCTTGTTTCTTGAGGTGTGCCTGTATTGCTATGAACTTTCCCCTTAGGACTGCTTTTACAGTGTCCCACAGGTTTTGGGTTGTTGTGTTTTCATTTTCATTCGTTTCTATGCAAATTTTGATTTCTTTTTTGATTTCTTCTGTGATTTGTTGGTTATTCAGCAGCGTGTTGATCAGCCTCCATATGTTGGAATTTTTAATAGTTTTTCTCCTGTAATTGAGATCTAATCTTACTGCATTGTGGTCAGAAAAGATGCTTGGAATGATTTCTATTTTTTGAATTTACCAAGGCTAGCTTTATGGCCCAGGATGTGATCTATCCTGGAGAAGGTTCCATGTGCGCTTGAGAAAAAGGTGAAATTCATTGTTTTGGGATGAAATGTCCTATAGATATCAATTAGGTCTAACTGGTCTATTGTATCGTTTAAAGTTTGTGTTTCCTTGTTAATTTTCTGTTTAGTTGATCTATCCATAGGTGTGAGTGGGGTATTAAAGTCTCCCACTATTATTGTGTTATTGTTAATTTCTCCTTTCATACTTGTTAGCATTTGTCTTACATACTGTGGTGCTCCCGTGTTGGGTGCATATATATTTATAATTGTTATATCTTCTTCTTGGATTGATCCTTTGATCATTATGTAGTGACCTTCTTTGTCTCTTTTCACAGCCTTTGTTTTAAAGTCTATTTTATCTGATATGAGTATTGCTACTCCTGCTTTCTTTTGGTCCCTATTTGCATGGAAAATCTTTTCCAGCCCTTCACTTTCAGTCTGTATGTGTCCCCTGTTTTGAGGTGGGTCTCTTGTAGACAACATATGTAGGGGTCTTGTTTTTGTATCCATTCAGCCAGTCTTTGTCTTTTGGTTGGGGCATTCAACCCATTTACGTTTAAGGTAATTACTGATAAGTATGATCCCGTTGCCATTTACTTTATTGTTTTGGGTTCGAGTTTATACACCGTTTTTGTGTTTCCTGTCTAGAGAATATCCTTTAGTATTTGTTGGAGAGCTGGTTTGGTGGTGCAGAATTCTCTCAGCTTTTGCTTGTCTGAAAAGCTTTGATTTCTCCTTCATACTTGAATGAGATCCTTGCTGAGTACAATAATCTGGGCTGTAGGTTATTTTCTTTCATCATTTTAAGTATGTCTTGCCATTCCCTCCTGGCTTGAAGAGTTTCTATTGAAAGATCAGCTGTTATCCTTATGGGAATTCCCTTGTGTGCTATTTGTTGTTTTTCCCTTGCTGCTTTTAATATTTGTTCTTTGTGTTTGATCTTTGTTAACTTGATTAATATGTGTCTTGGGGTGTTTCTCCTTGGGTTTATCCTGTTTGGGACTCTCTGGGTTTCTTGGACTTGGTGATTATTTCCTTCCCCATTTTAGGGAAGTTTTCCACTATTATCTCCTCAAGTATTTTCTCATGGTCTTTCTTTGTCTTCTTCTTCTGGAACCCCTATGATTCGAATGTTGTAGCGTTTAATATTGTCCTGGAGGTCTCTGAGATTGTCCTCATTTCTTTTAATTCGTTTTTCTTTTATCCTCTCTGATTCATTTATTTCTACCATTCTATCTTCTAATTCACTAATCCTATCTTCTGCCTCTGTTATTCTACTATTTGTTGCCTCCAGAGTGTTTTTAATTTCATTTATTGCATTATTCATTATATATTGACTTTATTTCTTCTAGGTCCTTGTTAAACCTTTCTTGCATCTTCTCAATCCTTGTCTCCAGGTTATTTATCTGTGATTCCATTTTATTTCAAGATTTTGGATCAATTTCACTATCATTATTCGAATTCTTTATCAGGTAGATTCCCTATCTCTTCCTTTTTGTTTGGTTTGGTGGGCATTTATCCTGTTCCTTTATCTGCTGAGTATTCCTCTGTCTCTTCATCTTGTTTAAATTGCTGAGTTTGGGGTGTCCTTTCTGTATTCTGGCAGTTTGTGGAGTTCTCTTTATTGTGGTGTTTCCTCGCTATGTGTGGGTTTGTACAGGTGGCTTGTCAAGGTTTCCTGGTTAGGGAAGCTTGTGTCGGTGTTCTGGTGGGTGGAGCTGTATTTCTTCTCTCTGGAGTGCAATGAAATGTCCAGTAATGAGTTATGAGATGTCTATAGTTTTGGGGTGACTTTGGGCAGCCTGTATCTTGAAGCTCAGGGCTGTGTTCCTTTGTTGCTGGAGAATTTGCTTGGTATGTCTTGCCCTGGAACTTATTGGCCCTTGTGTGGTGCTTGGTTTCAGTGTCGGTATGGAGGCATTTGATGAGCTCCTGTGAATGAATGTTCCTTGGAGTCAGGAGTTCCCTGGAGTCTGGGTTTGGACTTAAGTCTCCTGCTTCCGATTATCGTCTTATTTTTACAGTAGTTTCAAAACTTCTCCTTCTATACAGCACCATTGATAAAACATCTACATTAAAGATGATAAGTTTCTCTACAGTGAGGGTCACTCAGAGAGGTTCACAGGGTTACATGGAGAAGAGAAGAGGGAGGAGGGAGTTAGAGGTGACCCAAATGAGATGAGGTGAATCAATAGTGGAGAGAGTGGGCTAGCCAGTAGTCACTTCCTTATGTGCACTCCACAACTGGACCACTCAGAGATGTTCACGGGGTTATACAGAGAAGAGAAGAAGGAGGAAGGTAACAGAGGTGGCCAGAAGGATAAAAGGGGGAATGAAAAGGAGGGAGACAGATCCAGCCAGTAATCAGTTCCCTAAGTGTTCTCCACCGTCTGGAACACACAGAAATTCACAGAGTTGGGTAGAGTAGAGAGGGGTTAGGGAGGAGACACAGGCGACCTGGTGGAGAAAAAGGAGAGTCCAAAGGGAGAGAGAGCAGTCAAGCCAGTAATCTCACTCCCTAGTGAAAAATGGGTCCTGAAGATTGGGTCCTTAAAGGTACAAAATTGGTAACAAATACATAAAAGCAAAAATTAAAAATCTAGAGTAGAGTTTGGAATTTCAAAAATACGATGTTAAAGAACGAACAAACAAAAACAAACAAGGTCGCGAAAATTATAAAGAAAGTACAGGTACAAAATTGATAACTAATACCAGAAAGCGAAAATTAAAAATCTAGAGTAGAGTTTGGAATTTCAAAAATACGATGTTAAAACAAGGTCGCGAAAATTATAAAGAAAGTACAGGTACAAAATTGATAACTAATACCAGAAAGCAAAAATTAAAAATCTAGAGTAGAGTTTGGAATTTCAAAAATACAATGTTAAAAAAAAAAGAAGAAGAAAAATAAAGAGAGAAAACAAACAAGCAAATACGAACAATGTCACAAAAATTATACAGAAAATACAGGTACAAAATTGATATCAAATACCAAAAGCATAAATTAAAAGTCTAGAGTAAAGTTTGGAATTTCAGATATACAATGTTATATAGAGAAAGAAACTCACAGAAATTATATCTATAGGTACAAAATTGATAATATACCAAAAAGCTAAAATTAAAAATCTAGAGTAGAGTTTGGAATTTCAAAAATACAATGTTAAAGAAAAGAAGAAAAACAAAAACAAACAAACAAAAAAAGCAAGGTCAAAAAATTATAAAATATATATATATGAAGTTTGCTGAAGAAGAAAAAAAATAGGGTCTTTTTTTTTTTTTGCAAAGTAATAGGTTATAAAAGTGAAAATTAAAGGAACAATAGAGGACTAAAAATTTTTTTTTTTTTAATTAAAAAAAGAAAGAAAGAATGATCGTAAAAATAATAAAAATATATCTAGGGTTCAGTTCATTTTTGGCTAGTTCCTTGGTCAGATTTATATTTCTCAAGATCTATAGGCCCCTTCCTATGTAGTCCGTAGTAACCACAGGGTTTTGATCTATTGCCTGTAGCTTCCAAGGCGTTTCCCTCTGTTATATCTTCTTCTGTTTGCTAGTCTCTTCAGTATCTGGTTTCCGCCCTGACTCAAAGGGCACGGTGGAGGACACTTTTTTTTTTTTTTTTTAGGCTTACTTGTTCAGTCGGGCTGTGGGGAGGGAGGGAGGGAGGGTGCAAACAAATAACACTGGCGTGGGCTCGCAGTGCCTCAGCCACCCTGGGTTTGCCCCTGCTCACGGCGCGTGTAGCCTCCCTGTCCACACTGCTCGGACTCTAGGTTGTTCCGCCGGGAACAATCCGAGGCTGGCCCTGGGCTGCATGCACCTCCCAGGTCCAAGCCGCTCAGGTTCAGGCACTCGGGTAGTCCTCAGAGGCGCAGACTCAGTTGGGCCTGCGTTTTGTGCTCTTCCCAGGTCCGAGCGCCAATTTGCTCTTCCCAGGCGAGCACCAATGCTGCGACTTATCGCCTCCCCGCCACTCGGTTATCTGGATGTAAAACTGGCGCACCTTCTCAGGCAGATGTTGACCGTCCAGACCCCCAAGAAGTTTTAGTTAGCAAAGAAGCCTGCTTACAATTTTATAGATAATGTCTCTCTGGGGCTGCGATTGCCCCTTCCGGCTCTGGCTGCCTGTCACCGGAGGGGAAGGTCTGCAGCCGGCTATCTCTGTTCAGTCCTTTGTTCCGTGCGCGGGCCTGGCGGTCTTAGGTTAGGGCTGGCTTTTCGCGTGGTAGGTATCCCACAGTCTGGTTTGCTAGCCCAAATTATTTCGCTCAGATAGCGCTCAGGGTATTCAGGCCAGATTCTTACTCTCAGCGATGCAGCCCACGCCACGCCTCCCTGCCCAGCCCCGGTTTGCTAATGGCGGATGCAGGCGTCTGCGCTGCTTCTCTGCTGGGGGAGTTACCGTAGGGCTCGCAATCTGCGAGTTTTAAATTGTTTATTTATTTTTTCTCCCTGTTATGTTGCCCTCTGTGCTTCCAAAGCTCGGCACAGATTCGGCAGTGAGAAGGTTTCCTGATGTTTGGAAACTTCCCGGGACGGAACTCCGTCCCTCCCTCTTTTGTCTCTTTTTTTTGTTTTTAATATTTTTTCCTACCTCCTTTCGAAGAGTTGGGTTGCTTTTCTGGGTGCCTGATGTCCTCTGCCGGCATTCAGAAGTTGTTTTGTGGAATTTACTCGACGTTTAAATGCTCTTTTGATGCATTTGTGGGGGAGAAAGTGTTCTCCCCGTCCTACTCCTCCGCCATCTTGGCTCCTCCCCCGAAGAATGTCATTTAAAACAACTATTTTCAAATGGAAAGTACCTTATTCATTTCTGAAATTGGAGAAATAGGGGAGCTTATAATATGGATGTGTAATTTATTTCTCAAGTTGGAGAGTCTGAAGTACCTCATAAAAACACATAAACCACTACATGATCAGTAGTAAGTCAAACGGATGATTATTGATGATTATAAACTTTCGCATACAGTGTTCATACTGACAAGTATTTTTTTCACAATTCTTGACAAATGGTTGTGTGGTTGGTGAGACTATACTTATAAAGGATTCATAAATATATCATCCCATGTGCTATCAAGGCTAAGAGGAGAAGTGTGGATAGATGTCATAATGAAGCAGCCTGTACTACGTGTCTTCATGTTATTCTATTTTTTCTATTATATGCAATGTGGATCCTCTGAGAAGTAGTTGCTGATGATCTATCTATTCAGAAGGGCTGTGAAGGTTTATTGTGAAGTAAAATAAAATAAAAAAAAGAAACTTGTTTAAAAAAAAAAAAAGAAAGAAAAGCAGGCGAGGAGGAATCAGCAGGATTCTGCAGGAGAAACGTTCAGTCCAAGGTTTGAACTTATTAAATTCTGGCAATCCAACAGAGAAGTCTGAAAGAAAGGTTACTCAATAGAAGAGTCCTTTGTTAAGCAGAAATGACCCAACTTGTATACCACAGTTTACTCAACTATCTGTTGCATCCAAAGAATGGCCTTGGCTCAAAATTTGTGATGAATGAGAAAGACCTCGTAAATGGAAGCCATTATCTGAACCACGCTCTGCAGAGCTGGTCAAGGATGCTGTCCTTGCATCACCATGGCACATTCAGTCACGCCTGACTCTGAGCGACTCTACAGACTGTAGCCCACTAGGCTTCTCTGTCCATGGGGATTTTCCAGGCAAGAATACTGAAGGAAATGGAGTGCCATTTCCTCCTCCAGGGGATCTTCCCAAACCAGGGATCAAACCTGAGTCTCCTGTGTCTCCTGCATTGCAGGAGGATCCTTTACAATTGAGCCATCTGGGCACATTGGAGATACATAGACTAATAAGAAAGGTGTATGTTAATCAAGTTAGTAAGCACAGTTCTTTGAGAAACAGGACTGTTGGCCAAAATTCTAAATAGTGTGTTTTTAAATTAGAAAGGTTTTGCTTACTGAAGTATCTAGTGGTTACCAGCAGAAAGTGCTCAAGTGGCAAATGGAAGGAGAGATATGGAAATAAAATCAATATTCTGTTCAATAAAACTTAAAAATAAACAGTTTACATGCATGCATACAAATCTTCAAAACAAATGAAACACAAAACCATTTTCAAAATAGAATAAAAATTCAAGGATAAAAGGAAATAGATGATGAGCATAAGTAGAGTCATGCCAAAGAAAATGGAATAAAGGAAGGACCTAAAAAAGCCTTTTCTAAACTGGAACATTTATTAAATAAACCATACAACCCCTAAAATAACTATCGCCTCCAAGAATGAGTTTGCCAGATGTACGAGTGAGTATGTGGAATTAAAACATGTAATAAATCTGTAAGTTCGGATGTGATGTTCTCTGGTGTCTGAGCCCTTCTGCCTGAGATCCTGACTAATGAAAAATTTACCAATGGCTTTTATTTTATTTGACAGAAAAAGAAGTATTTGTTATTAAAACTTTCAAAATCTGGAGAGAGAAGATAAGTGGATTCTCAGTACTGAGCATACAGTATTCACATCAACTTTAGAATGAAGAAAAAGAGGATCTGCTATGGGACATTGAGAGCAGTATCACACTAGTCAGTATCAATATAGGTTTTGGAGGAAAAATCACAATTGTCACTGTCATTTTCACTCCTTGGCTAGATCCGCTCTATCAAATAAAGTCATATTTATAAATTAAATTTTCTCAAATTATAGTATAAACAAGTTTGTATTTGCATTTTTTTCTTTTTTACTTTCAGTAATAAAATCTAGTGTTTAGAGCTTTTCATTTCTTGACAGCAAGGACTGGAAGAATAGAACTAAAATGTTTAAATTACTGAGATTTCCAGTGACCTCTTTCAGGTTGGCACATTGGAGCAGTTACTTAGTGAGCTAGCACCACAATATGTAATTTAGTAACAAAAATGCTTACTAGGTTACAAATGAGTTATGCCGGCCTTAGTGGACTGTAGGACTGTGAATACCCGATTTAGTTTCCTCCCTCAAATTTAAAAATATTAAATTCAAGAAACTGGATCATGATGGCAGATTGAGTGAATAAAGGCATATAACTCTTGTTTACCTGAAATACCCTAAAAGGATGAAAAATGAGTTTTTAAAAAAGATCTCCCTCCTGTGCTGGCAAACAAGAGAGTCATGAGCCAGGTATAAAAATCATTCTGTCAGAATCAGCAGTTCTCACATAACCCAACTATAGGCAATTACACAGTGTAACTGAAAAAAACTATAAATACCCAGAAATAGACCTATCATTAAAGGTGCAGTTATTGTATCAAGAAATGTATAGCATTTTACTAAAAAAGTGTGAGAGATCTGAGCAAGTGGAAGCAAGTTCACTATTCCTAAATGTGAATACATATTTGTGAAGATGTCGGGTTTCTTCTAACCTCCCTTCCTATTGATTCATAACTCAGTCCAATCCCAAACAAAATACCAAGTAAAATAATCAGCATCAGTGATTTCTCTACAAAAAGAAGTTAATTTCAAAAACAATGACCACCATGAAACTTTGGAATTACATAGCTAGGTTCTTTCTTGGCTTTTGATGTAAGAATAAAACTATTTATTCAGCTATGAACTGGGACATTTCCTTATGCCTAGAATTTTAGAACACCTAAAAGTTCCTTCTCAAGAGAAGTTCCCATTGACAACCAAGAGACCATGGTGTGGTCTCTTTCATAGGAATCACTGTGAAAAGACGAGATGTAAGGACATGAGGAGATGATTAAAAAATTGGCTAAGGATCTGCATGGTACCTGTGTGGAGATGATCAGCAAAGAGGGTGGAGTTGAAAACCCTGAAGTAAAGAAAATATCAGTTACTTTAAGAAATAGAAATGGTATCTTTGGGAACTTTGGTCATAAAATCAATCATTAAAGGAAGAAAATCAGGTGGTTTGGGCTTAAAAGTATTGAACACGTTTCCTGAAACTTTGACTTTCTTGCTCACTCCCTTTCTTCTTCTCTCCCTTTCTTCCTCTCTCTCTCTTTGCTATTTTGGTAATATCTTCTGGTATTATATCTAATATATGTAGAGGGATTGGTGGAGAGTGGTGTTAATATAATTAAACAAGAAGGCCACTAGACCGAGATGGCTCTCAGGCTTCAGTAGCGCATGGAAGCAAACCAAAATCTAAGTCAGAGTCAATGCAGCCACTAAGTCTGAGGAGATGAAACCCAAGAACAACCCATCGCATAGCCAACTAGGCTTTCCTGTTTAAGGCAACTGTCTAAACTGTAGCCAATCAATGTCCTTGCTTTGCTCCCTCATTTTCTCTATAAAAAGGTCTCCCCTAATTCCTGTCAGTATAGCCCTCCTCACTACATTGGGTTTCATCCGACCCAATTCAAATTGATGTATGCTCAAATCAACTCTTAAAAATTTAAATGTGCCTCCAGAGTCAGACACGACTGAAGCGACTTAGCAGCAGCCGCAGCAGCAGCAGCAGCTTATCTTTTAACAGGGTTGCTTAACAAGTTAGGAAACTACCCAATTCCTTTTTGCATGTTTACCATCTGCCATCTACTAAAATATCTTCTGTCATGTAAGGGTTCCTCTGCTGAAGATCCCATCCTCATGAGGTCGCCAGAACCACCTGGAGGACTTCTTAGCTACATCTTTGAAAACTTTGCAGATGGAAGGGAAACAAATGCCTATCACAGCAGTTGGGGATGCTGAAAGATACAATGATATGGGTGCCAGGTTGACTGGATGTTGATTTAATTCTTGTAAAAATTGTTTGAGTAATATAATTATTTAGAAGTTGTATAAGGGTTTTAAAACAGTGCAGTTAAATTGTACATGTACGATATAATAGAGTCTGCAGTGTAACAGATTCTGTGCAACTATACAACTGAGAACTTAATTTTGAAATTTCACTGTATGTTATATTCACTCATTTATGCAAAACTCTATAAATGAGTCTATTTGCTTTATTGTCAAATTATATTATTTAGGCCTTTATGTACAATATTTTAGGACAGGTATAAAATCTGTAGTATATAGAAATAGACATAGTAAAAATCATCACAAACTCATGTAAAAAGGAAGAGCTTACAAAACACATGTCAAGATGTAATGTGAGGAAAGGGTCTCAGGGTTATTGTTAGGTGAATAATAGCTAGTAGCAGAAAATACATTCATAACCCTTCCCATCCTTGTAGACACATCTGTAATCTTTCTCAGTCTTCCTTGGTTGGAATTAACCTCTCTATTTCCTTCTCATGTTCTTTTGCTTCCCAATCCCTACTTTTAACATATTCTATTTTATATTTCAATTTGTAATATAAGGAAATATCTCCAGTACTAGGCTATACTATTTATTTTATCCATCCCAAAAGTATCACAGGGTAAATAACTCTTTAAGTGGGTCAAAGCATCTTTCACACAGTTCTTCTTGGGACATTTCCAGAAAGCTTCAGAAATAATATAGTAAGAAAAAAAAAAGGAAGAGAATCAGCAATTTTCAAAGATTGCCTGAGAACTAATTTTTGGAGGCCTTGAAACATGCTTAGAGTTTTTTAATGGTTTTTATGCCATCTTTGTTTTTAAAAATGAAGCAAAATATTTAAGAAGATAATACATTTAAAAATACGAAATTTGAACCATGAAACTAAAAAACTAAGAGGCTCACAAATTCAGATTTGGTGTTAGCATATGATTGGCCTGCTACAGGTTAGAGAGACTGGTCCTTTTGCAATGGAATTGTGAAGGGTGATTTAGAGAAGCCAAGGAGAGAGAAACAAGAAGGAAGGCTACATGAATGTTTTAACATTGTTCTCTGCTCATTTGCCTTTTGTATTTTTTTTTTTTTAATGAAATGCCTTTTCTCTCTCTCTTTTTTTTTTAACCAAAGCAAAGTCTCATGCTTCATATACAACCAAAACGTCATCTTAACATCTGCTGTGCTACACACATGGGTATATTTATCTTTTTCTTCTCTAAGAGCCCATATTTTTTATGCAATTAAGTTGGTTGGTGATGTTATGACAATATTTCTTGTACAGACACTGGAATGTTGTTAGAAGCCAAGCGGTTCTAATTAAAAGCTGAGAAGCTGTCATACTCATTCACATAGCCTCTCTGGTACAGATAGAATGCATATCAATTTTTGGATAAATAGAATTAATTAGCAACACACTTTCACATCCCATAAAAATGTGGGCTTCTGCGGTATGTTACTGGGTTTCCCTGATGGCTTGATGGTGAAGAATCTGCCTGCCAATGCAGACCGGGGTTCGATCCATGGGTTGGGAAGATCCCCTGGAGAAGGAAATGGCTACCCACTCCAGTATTCTTGCCTGGGAAATGCCTGGTGGGCTACAGTTCATGGGGTTGCAAAAGAGTCAGACATAACGGTGTGACTAAACAACAATGGATATGTTACTACTTGGCAGCAGATTTTGAATTTCAAGAAAGGCTTCATAAAATCTTTACCAGATATTGAATGAAACTAATGAAATAACAGCACATACGTGATAATCAACTTTACAGTAACAGTACTCAGCCTTTTAACAAATTTAGAGTCCTTTACTATGTGGGCATCGGAGTCATTATGAGGAGGCAAAACTAGTTTTGATTTGGGGAAGATTTGTCTACGTAAATCACTGTACTCAAAATTCTTTGAAAAGTGTCAAGTAGCCTCACGTGAGCTTTGCCAATGTTAGTTTTAATATCTCTCTTAAAACGATCACTTTTTCCATGTTACAGGTATTACTGTCTCCCAGAAGATATATATCTCATACTGGCTTTGTCAATGGAACTTCTGATCATTCTTTCTAAAGAATTACATTCTAAAGGCCTGAAGTCAAATGAAGAGATGCCCACCTTCAGATATGCCTTCTGCTTATAGTGCTTGTATAGCAAATAATGGTTATTACCTGTATATTCATGATCCTGTGTATCATCTGTGACTGTCCTCTTAGTACAGTTTCACTCATTTTATCGTGTTCTCTTTATCACTGCCGTCCATTTTCACTGGGTGTTGAAGTTTTAAAGCATGTCTTTCTGTCCCAGCTCCTGAACTCTTTGTTTCCCGCTGGCGTCTTCCTGGACAAGCAGTTCTAGGTTTCCCTGAAGCTACATGTTCACATGAATATCATTAAATGTCTCCCTCCTCCTTCTGATGCTTTGCAGTCTTCAGAGATGACTTTCAGGTGTTTTTTGAACTCAGTCAGTTTGAACTGGAGCAATTTTGCTGGTTCTTTGACCAAACTTGACTGTCCTTCAAGATAAGTCACCATTAGTCCATGAAGTAAAATTTTATAGGACTGGCTTTTTATAGGATTGGCTTTTCTGTTCTCAGCCAAGAAGGTTGACTCTATCCCCCAGTGAAAAGTTGGACCTGTTCAATATTAGCATTAAATTTTGCCAAATAGAGGGTTTGTGGCATCAGAGGACTGGCCTCCACTGCAGATGGCTCAAGGGCATTAAAGGTGTATGTAATGAGTTTTTTCCTCCTATTGACTTTAAGATACTCTACCCTTCAGGAAGCAAATCCTTTGGCTAGGTCATTGCCCCTCAAAGTATGTCAACTTTTTAATGTGCAAGTAATCAAAGCAAGGTAAAATAAAATTTTCAAGGGAAACTCAGAGATTTGACCCTTGTGTCCATAATTCAGACAATATCATTGAAGTACCATGCAGCTGATGCAGGAGTAGTTGGAAAGACATTTTTATAGCCACAAACAGGCCCTCTTTGGTTCCAAAGGACATTGAAACTGCTTCTAGCCAGTAGCATCAGGGTTACAGCTCCCTGTCCAAAATCCTGTTTGTATTCTACTTTAAAACCACTCAGAGCCTGACAACCAGGACAGACCATCAGTAAGTATGGGGGAGGTGGACTGGTTTTGTACGCTAGTGATATCTAAATTTGATGCAGTCACTGCACAATTACAAAACATTACAATTTGTGTAGTACATTGAGAAAATGGAAAGGACCAGTTACAGTCAGAGGGATGAATTGTGGCCACTCTAGGCTTACATGGCCCCTCTGGAAGGTTAGGAGATCCAAGCAGTGCTATGCTCAAACCAAACCTATTGAACTAAAAGTAAATAAACCTAGATTTTGGGGCCTTGTTCGGCCTCTTCAATAGCTTCATGAACTGGGTCTTCAAAATTGTAGCCAATATTTGCTAAAAGCAACACAGAACATAAATCATTTTCTTATGCAGTATCTTATTTAAAACCTGGCTATCTTATGATGTTGGTCATTGTCTTAATTCATTCAGGCTTCTATATCAGAATCTCAGAACCTGGGTAGCTTAAACAATAAATATTTCTGACTATTCTAGAGACTGAAAGGTACATGATCTCAGTGCAAACACCTAGGTTTCCTGGTGAGGACTCTCTTCCTGCCTTGAAATCAGCCACCTTCTTCTTATATCCTCTAACAGGGGGAAACAGACAGCAAGCTCTTATCTCTTCCTCTTCTTATAAGTACACTGATCCCATCATGGGACAAAACCCACATGACCTCTTTTATGTCTAATTACCTCTCAAAGGTCCCACCTCCAAATATCACCACACTGGAGGCAGGGGCTTATGGCTTCATGATAGGAATTTGAGGAGGATACATTTAGTCTATATCACCATTCTATAGGGTCATTAAATCTCTTAAGTGACAAACTTAGGTTAAATGGTTCTCCTAGGACATTGACTGTTACATTACAGTTGGATTTTGAATCAAAACCATCTGTCTCCAACTATCATTTTTTGTTTTAAACCATTGTATATGGCATAATAATTTCACCCCACTTTGAAAACAAATAATTTTCCAATTCTTTTTGACTCAATACAATAGCAAAGCAACCATTTTTAATACATGTAGTATTTACCCATTTCCTTTCCAAGTATTAACAGAATTATTCCTGTATGGCAAGTACTAGTGCCACAGAAAAAAGGAGCTCACAGTCTGGTCAAGGGGACAAGTTAACACACAATTACAGTTTGCAAAAGGTGCTATAATAGAAACAATGGGAAAGCCTTGGAAAGAGACCCAACAGCAGAGGTTGGGAAGGGGAATGGGCTAAAAACTCAGTTAATGTGGGAAAATATACCTGCTTCCCTGGTGGCTCAGACCGTAAAGAATCTTCCTGCAATACAGAACACCCAGGTTCAATCACTGAGTCAGGAAGAGCCCCTGGAGAAGGAAATGGCAATCTGCTCCAGTATTCTTGCCTGGAGAATTCCGAGGACATTGGAACCTGGTGGACAACAATCCATGGGGTTGCCAAGAGTCAGACATGCCTGAGTGACAAAGAGTCGAGAGCCGGATACCTAAATTGAGTTTTGAAAGATGAGTAGGAAGTAATTTCTGATGGTGTGCCCAAAACATAGAGTTTTAAAGATAAAAGAAAGGGTTCATGTGAGAGCAAACAGAAATAATACAGTGCTTTGGGAAACTAGATGCTTTATGGTTTAAGAATTGGGTGTGACAGTGAATGTGGTAGGATGTGATTTCACTAGATTGTCAAATAAGGATATTTTACAAATTGCACATTTTGCTAAAAAAACTATGGACTTCTGGTTACAAGGAGGAACCCTAAAACATTTCAAGGAAGGGAAATAAGATGATCAAATTTGATTCATGGAATATATTTAATTTGAGAATAAATTGTGAGAGAAAGGGCACCATAGATTGGAAAAACAAAATGCAGGTAAGTTGAAAAAATAGTTTAAAAAAGGATCAAAACAAAGGCTGACATATGAATAGAGTACTTGATAGAGTGGTAAGGGAGTCAGAAATCAACAGGATGTATGAATGACTGTACTTAGTCATAGTCAAGACTAGAAAGTCAAAGATAACTCCCAAGTTTCTGACTTGAACAACTTTGTTGAAGTTCATGCCAATCACAGAAGAAAGGAAAACAGGAGGATGATCAGGAATGCATGTGTTTATTTGGGGTGAAGAGTTTGGGTTGAAGCACCACTGAAAATTTCAAGATAGAAATCTATTTCTAGAAAGAACTTAGGCAAATATAAAGAAATAGCTCTGAGGTCAAAGTTTTGCTTAATGGAAAAGGTATAGTTCTGATAACTTATGAAAAGTGTGTAGAATGAAAGTCAAAGAGCAGAATCCCAAGATTTAAGAAATTTAGAGAATTGAGCTTGCAAAAGAAATTGTGAAGCGCTATTTAAAAAAAAATTTTTTTTTTTTTGATCTAGGGTATAGCCAACTAGCAAACAGTATTGTGTGAGGCACTAACTTTGACAAGAATTGTTCACAGGGGTTCTCTCTACTTCTCTTATTCACTCTGCAGTTGAAAAATCTCTGGTTTCTGCCCTAAAGTTTCCATTGGACTGGCACCTGCAAATTATCTTCATTGTTGAATCAAATGTGTGCTTCCAAGTCCTAATTTTATTTGACATGTCAACAACTTATCACAGTTGATCTCACATTATTCCAGACACTTTGTTTTCTTTATACCTGACAGTCTTCTGAGAAGGTGAAAGTGTAAGTTGCTCAGTCGTGTCCAACTCTTTGCGACCCCATGGACTATACAGTCCATGGAATTCTCTAGGCCAGAACACTGGAGTGGGTAGCCTATCCCTTCTCCAGGGGATCTTCCTGGGTTTGATACCTGGGTCTCCTGCATTACAGGCAGATTCTTTACCAACTGAGCCATGTGGGAAGCCCTATTGAGAATTCTTCCTAACTCTTTCGCTTAAGTCTCTTTTGTGGACTGACAGGTATAAAGAAAACAAAGTGTCTGGAATAATGTGAGATCAACTGTGATAAGTTGTTGACACGTCAAATAAAATTAGGACTTGGAAGCACACATTTGATTCAACAATGAAGATAATTTGCAGGTGCCAGTCCAACGGAAACTTTAGGGCAGAAGCCAGAGATTTTTCAACTGCAGAGTGAATAAGAGAAGTAGAGAGAACCCCTGTGAACAATTCTTGTCAAAGTTAGTGCCTCGCACAATACTGTTTACTAGTTGGCTATACCCTAGATCAAAAAAAAAAATTTTTTTTTAAATAGTGCTTCACAATCTCTTTTGCAAGCTCAATTCTCTTTTAATTTCTTAAATCTTGGGATTCTGCTCTTTGACTTTCATTCTACACATTTTTCATAAGTTATCAGAACTGGACCCCACAGACGGCAGCCCACCAGGCTCTGCCATCCCTGGGGTTCTCCAGGCAAGAACACTGGAGTGGGTTGCCATTTCCTTCTCCAATGCATGAAAGTGAAAAGTGAAAGTGAAGTCGCTCAGTCGTGTCCGACTCTTTGCGACCCCATGGACTGCAGCCTACCAGGCTCCTCCATCCATGGGATTTTCCAGGCAAGAGTACTGGAGTGGGGTGCCATCACCTTCTCCGACTCCTCCTCTAGTGAACCTTTTAATTTTAGACTTTCTTCAGACTCAGCTGTACACCACCTCCTGTTTGTGTGTTCTCCCTGCAGCTTCTATGTGTTTGGAAAAATATTTACATACCAGTGACATCTAAATTTGATCCTGAACCTAAACTTCTCTTCAGATCTCTGGACATATGTAGACAACTATTTCCTCATAATCCCCACTTAGATATCTAGTAGGCATCTATGTTACATATTTTATATATTCTATATTTAATATACTTTATTATATATTCTTCTTATCTCCTTTGTCTTTACATAATTGATGCTTTTGAACTGTGGTGTTGGAGAAGACTCTTGAGAGTCCCTTGGACTGCAAGGAGGTCCATCCAGTCCATCCTAAAGGAGATCAGTCCTGAATATTCATTGGAAGGACTGATGCTGAAGCTGAAACTCCAATACTTTGTACACTTGATGTGAAGAACTGACTCATTTGAAAGACCCTGATGCTGAGAAAGATTGAAGGTGGGAAGAGAAGGGGACAACAGAGGATGAGATAGTTGGATGGCATCACCAAATCAATGGACATGAGTTTGAGTAAACTCTGGGAGTTAGTGATGGGGTCGCAAAGAGTGGGACATGACTGATCGACTGAACTGAATTGAATATCTAATATATAAATAATTATTGGATTTGGTTCTTCCTCCAGAATGTCTCAACTAGGTCCGTATTTCCTTATCTTGACACCAGCTCTATAATCCAAAAGAATCACCATGCTTACCAGAATGACTCTAAGAGCCTTCTGTTAACCTTCTAAGTTTCACTCTCTCTGTTCTTGCAGTTTATTCTCAATTCTGTGGCTGGAGTGATTATTTTAAATGCAAATCTCATCTTTATACTACTTAAATCAATTAACAGCTTACTGTAATATGATAAAATTCAAAACCTTGGTGCTCCTTGCAAGGCTTTGCATAACTTTTTATTTTTCAGCCTCATCTCATAACTCCCTACCTGATATTTAATGTATTTCTCCAAACTCATCCTCAATGCTCATCTCACTGAAGTGCTCTCTACCCATGACTAAAAGACTGTTTGTCATGGCCATCACCATGGACATCAGTTGTCGCTTTATTAGAAGTGCAGCATCTCGGCACATAGAGAGCAATTTAATGTGGAGGTCGAAGAGTCAGAGATGACGTCTAGATTTTTTACTTGAACAAGCAGATCTACATCATTTTCTCTCTTCACACGTACTTAAATCTGAGATTCCCCACATAGATGAAACTTCTTTAGAAAAGCCTCCTTTGATCCCCTGATAGAGTGCTTCTCACATTACAGCAGCATCAAAATCATCTGGAGGGCTTAGTAAAATGACACGCCTGGGTCCCACCCCTTGAGTCTTTTACTCAGTAAGGCTGGTATGAAAGGCTGAAATCCATGTTTCCAGCAAGTCCCCAGGTGCTGTTCATGCTGCAGGTCCAGGGGCCACACTTTAAGAAGCCTTGCTCTGCTGAGATGTTCGCAGTCTTAGCTGCATGGTAGGAATACCTGGTGGGGTTTTTTTAAAAAAACACTGATTCCTGTACCACATCCTAAGTTATTTAGATAAGCATTTCTGGGACCTTGCTATGGGTCCTGAACTTTAGGTGGCAAGCGTTAGCTTCTTCAGATACTTGGGGGACCTGTAATAACACCCTGATCTGTGATTACTAATATCTTAAGATAAAACACTTTAAGTTTTTCTTGTCTGTTATTTCTGCTGAAAGTTAAACTCCATGTTTGTTGTTGTAAATTTACAATTTGGAAATGTCCTCCACATTCTAATTGACCCAGTAAAGTGTTAAATTTTTGTATGTTGTAGTTAATATAGAGACTTAGCATATTTCAGTGGGATGGAGGGTGGGTTTCTAGAGGATTGGTCTGCAACGTCACTGTTTTAAATGCCATGCTGAGAAGTTTGAAGTTAAAAAATAAAATTTCAGTAGAAACATAAGAGGGAAGAGTTGTTATGAATTTTCATAATGAGTGGATTTAAAGTAAATAATCTTTCAATCCAGATTAAGAAAAAAACCAGTGGAGATAGAAAAGGGTAACATTAGGACGTTTGTAATCTCAGAATTATTCTATTTTGGATACTCTGATACAGTCTTCATATTGAACTGCATTTTCTAGACCTCAAGAATTATTTTTCTTCTGTTGACAAGTTTCTCTTCAGATAGGAAAATACAATTGTCAATATGTTATACTTAGATTTGTAAACTACCTATTAATAGAGGGGATTGCTCCAGGTGTGTTGGTTGAACAAATGACTTTTTACCCTTTATTATTTTGACCTTGGGAGGAGTATATTTTGCTTTAGGTCTTCATAATATGCAGGTTTTATGTGGAAGCTAGTGACTGGGAAAGGTTAAGAATTAATGTAGAAAGTTGTCAATGAAAGGAGTAGATGAATGGTAATGGACTGATTGGAGTTATTGAAGCCACTAAAATAAAGGAAAAATGAGAGATGCATGGATAGGGCTTGCTTCAGCAGCACATATAGTAAAATTGGAATGAAGCAGTGAAGACCAGCATGGCCCTTGCTCAAGAATGACAAGCAAATTCGTAAAGTGTTCCATATTAAAAAAAATGATTGGACAAAAATATTGGAACTGAGTACATTCAGCTATGTCTAATATATCTCTTTAAGCATTTGCTTTTCATGAACTTCTCTTTGAAGATACACGATAAACTATTTATGATACAAATTAAGATAATCACATATATTTTCATATTTGTTTGATTTTAAAGTGCTTCATGTATATAAACCAAGAAGAGTGTTTTCTTATGTGGATATTATTCAGTACATACTATTATATGATCATATAATTACATTAACCTGACTCCAGTGTGTTCAGAATAAATCTCATTAATACAAGAATAGCAGTTAAGTATATGTACACATATTTCCTGTGTTTAAAAAGTTAAGGATGCAAAAATAAATTATTAGGTAGAAATTTACATTTGAGCAGTAATTCACCTAGAAACAAGTGGAATGACAGAAACATAAATTAAAAGACTCATAAGAGAACAGTTTTGTTTTTGTAAAGGAATTTGTTTTACAAGCAAAGTGACAAATGGCTTAAAACAATATTCTTGTTGCTAGGCTCTTAGATACCTAAACAGACCTTATACTTTTTAGGTTTAAGTATAACAAACTGAAACATTATAAAGATGCTTAGTAAAAATAAAAAGATGACTCACTACAAAAATTAGAATTTTGCTTTTCTACTAGTTCTTGAAACTGTATACAACAGATAATTCTTTCTTCAGATTTTCTGCCTTTTTTGTTAATCACTTGTCTTAACAACAGTCTCACTATGTGAATTTTTTTTTATTTTTAAAAAATACAATATTATTTAAATATTCTCTTAGGTTGTAACTTGTTATTTCTTACATGTTAGAAACAAACTATTTTATTTGGAAACATTTTTCCACTATTTCTGTCTGATGAAAAATATAAAGTGGCTAGTTTTGATGAATCAATCCAGTATAACAACAATAGATTAAGAAACTTGATTCAAATGTTAGAAGAATCTTGCCAAGTGGTATAGATACAGTATTGAGAAAGGAATTTCAAAAGACAGAGTAATTTTCTTTTTCTTTCTTTTTTTTTTTTTTATTATTCATTGGCTATGTGATTGTGGGCAGGTCATGTCTCCTTCTGAAATTTTTCAACTTGCCCCACTTTCATGATGACATAGATTCCTTGGGTGCAAGACAGTCAGAAACTTTGAGGTCCTGATATTTGTGTTTATGTGTATGCATATAGTTTTGGTTTTTTTAATTTAAATTTATTATGCATATAGTTTTGAAGTGGGCATTGAGGATGCTGTCATTGAGCTCTTTCACATTAAAAAGATACAGAATCAACTACAACCTATGAAGTGTAGATTTAAATTTCTTTTAATTTATATATTTTTGAATTTTATTTGTTTATTTTGGCTGTGCTAAGTATCTGCTGCTGCCAGGGCTTTTCTCTATTGGTGGTGAGCGGGCGGCTGCTCTCTAATTGCAGTACACAGGCTTCTCATTTCAGTGGCTTCTTTTGTAGCAGAACATGGGGCTCTAGGGTGTGTGGGCTTCAGTCGTTGTGGCTTCTGGGCTCTAGAGCACAGGCTCAATGGTTGTGGCACACAGGGCTATTTTTCCATGGCATGTGGGACCTTCCGGGACCAGTGATTGAAGCATTGGCAGGTAGGTTCCTTACCACTGAGCCACCAGGGAAGCCCAAATTTTTGTTTTTATGTAGCATGTGTGTGTGTTTTAAGGGGAGTGAAATCAGTTTAAACCAAAGATTACCATGATTAAAATAGAAATATATTAAGAAACGAGTGTAAAAGCAAGTGGAGTCTGGCCTAAAGAAAAATGTGATAGAAAACAGACGGTGTATTGATTTTTCTCTGCAAGAATTGGTGCGCGATTTTTTTTTTTCCTGAAAACTTTCTGTCAAAAGTCAAGCTTAAATTCTACTGGAGGTGATGAGCAGATCATGAAAATCCAAAAGCACACACAAAAAGAACTTAATAAACAAATACTTTAAAAATATATATATGTTTATTTTTTTGGCTGCATCAGGTCTAAGCTGCAGCGTGTGGGATCTTTTGTTGCAGCTTGCAGGCTCTTCTGCGTAGGCTTCTCTGGTTATGGTGTGCAGGTTCCAGAGCCCATGTGCTCTCCAGCTGTGGAGTGTGGGGTCAGTTGTTGTTGTTCAGTGGCTCAGTCCTCGCCTGCTCTTTACAACCCCATGGACTGCAGCATGCCAGGATTCCCTGTCCATCACCATCTCTTAGAGCTTGCTCAAACTCATGTCCTTTGAATCAGTGATGCCATCCAATGATCTCATCCTCTGTCATCCCCTTTTCCTCCTGCCTTCAATCTTTCCCAGCATCAGGGTCTTTTCCAATGAGTTGGCTCTTCGCATCAAGTGGCCGAAGTATTAGAGCTTCAGCATCAGTCCTTCCAGTGAAAATTCAGGGTTGATTTCCTTTAGGATTGACTGGTTTGATCTCCTTGCAGTCCAAGGGCCTCTCAAGAGTCTTCTACAGAACCACAGTTCAAAAGCATCAATTCTTAGACACTCAGCCTTCTTTATGGTCCAACTTTTGCATGCGTACATGACTACTGAGAAACCACAACTTGGACTAAATGGACATTTGTCGGCAATGTAATGTCTCTGCTTTTTAATATGCTGTTTAGTTTTGTCATAGCTTTTCTTCCAAGCAGTAAGTGTCTTTTAATTTCATGGCTGAAGTCACCATCTGCAGGGATTTTGGAGCCCCTCAAAATAATGTCTGTCACTATTTTCATTGTTTCCCCATCTAGTTGCCATGGAGTGATGGGACTGGATGCCATGATCTTAGTTTTTTGAATGTTGAGTTTTAAACCAGCTTTTTCACTCTCCTCTTTCTCCTTCATCAAGAGGCTGTTTAGTTCCTCTTTGCTTTCTGCCATAAGGGTGGTGTCATCTGCATATCTGAGATTATTGATGTTTCTCCCGGGAGTCTTGATTCCAGCTTGTGCTTCATGCAGCCTGGCATTTCACATAATGTACTCTGCATATAAGTTAAATAAGCAGGGTGACAATATACAGCCTTGATTTACTCCTTTCCCAATTTGGAATCAATCTGTTGTTCCATGTCTGGTTCTAACTGTTGCTTCCTGACCCGCATACAGATTTCTCAGGAGGCAGGTTAGGTGGTCTGGTATTCCTATCGCTTGAAGAATTTTCCAGTTTGTTGTGACCCACACAGTCAAAGGCCTTAGCATAGTCAATGAAGCAGAAGTAGATGTTTTCTTGGAATTCTCTTGTTTTTTATATGACCCAGTGGATATTGGCAATGTGACCTCTGATTCCTTTGCCTTTTCTAAGTCCAGCTTGAACATCTGGAAGTTCTGAGTTCATGTTCTGTTGAAGCCCTTGGAGAGTTTTGAGCATTACTTTGCTAGCATGTGAAATGGGTGCAGTTGTGTGGTAGTTTGAACATTCTTTGGCACTGGCTTTCTTTGAGATCGGAATGAAAACTGACCTTTTCCAGTCCTGTGGCCACTGCTGAATTGTCTAAATTTGCTGATATATTGAGTACAGCACTTTAACAGCATCATCTTTTAGGATTTGAAATAGCTGAGCTGGAATTCCATCACCTCCGCTAGCTCAGTAGTTTCCCCAAAGCATGTGGGATCCTAGTTCCCATACCAGGGATTAAACTGGTTTCTCCTGTATTGGAAGGCAGATTCTTAACCACTATATCACCAGGGAAGTCTCCCCATAACAAATAATTTTAAAATTTTATTCCACATCAAATTGTAGCATGAATATCCCATTAAAAACAAAATCCAGAAGAATAACTTTAAACTCATTATAAATTCCCCCCCAAATTTTATCATCAGCAATTATTGCTTAGTGCATCTCTTCACAAGTATCACAGATTTCCTCTTTAATTAGCTAATTGCAACATCCAAAAAGTTCTAATGCAAACTGTTGTGGTTAAGTGGGTCCAAATAATGCTGGGTTCCTGAATCTACCATTTACAAATCTTGTAATAGATAAGCTAGTGAGTCTCTATTTTTCCCAATCCTCCCTTGTACAGAATATTGGCATTAGTATGTAGAGTTATTCTGAGGTTTGAATGCAATTCCTCATGTAAAGTATGTGAAACATTGGGATAATAAAGCACAACACTAATGAATTTATTAGGTCATTCAATGAAATCTAATTGTCTAGATGCCATTGACAATGAGCCTGAATTTATTCAATAATGACCCCCAGAAAAACCCTGCTACAGTGATAAAGTGACCTTTGATGGGCACATTTCTTGACAGAAGGAGGGACAGTCTTTGTAGGGTAATAGCTTAAGAGTAATTCACAGTTAAAGAGAAATCAAATAACACTGTGAAGGAAAGAATTGTGGAGACCAAGAGAGGAGTGAAATGCACTTGATAATAGTAAACTGTAGTAATTAGTAGACATTGATTTGCATATTTATTCACTTTATTTTAATGTACCTTGTTTAACTGTAAGTTAATTTTAGCAATGGCTGTGTTTAACAATTGAATCAGCAGAGTTTTGAAAATTCAGTGTATAGTTGACTCTCATGAGTTGGTACAATTGCCTTTCGCAAACCACTGAGGGACACTGATTGTGAAAATGCATGAGTGATACTCACACATGTGCTTTGTTATCTCAAAACAGGCATTACAATCAAAGGTCTATTCACCAAATATCTGGCCAAAAATATCTGTATATAATCACACTATCTAGAAACCAGAGTCTAAGACTCATCTTCATCATTCCCTAACAATAAAAATAATGTGGATAATTTCTCTGGATTATGCGTTCATACATTCCCTGAACAGAAAATGTGTCTATAAGATAACCATCTAGTTGTAATCATTGTTATCTATTGTAGGCTACACTTGATTTATTATGATAATCTGAATTTTTTGTGTGTGGGGTTTTATTTTCCTATGACATTATGTATAGCATTAGATTCAGAAAAGAAATTCATTGATGTGTATAAACATGATTTTTTTCCATTCTAAAACTAAGACCTCATTAACTTTGATAACATCTATTTTCATCCTTCTAAAAACAATGTTACAATACAACAGAAAATGACCTTTCATTATATCTCAAGTGAAGGAATCTGTACATATTTTTTTTAAACTTCTCTATATTATATACAAAAATAAAGAAAATAAACTTATACTTTTTTCAATAAGTCAGTTGGTTATCCAGTAAATATTTAATGAGCAGTTACAGTGTGCTTGTTAAATTATTCCAGGTATGAATAAAATAGAGCACATCTTTGTATTAATTTCAGGGCTTGTCCTTCATTTCATGTTGATTCATTTACATTTGTTCTTTGATAAGCAGAGGATTGTAAGTGAAATGGAGAAGGTATTTTAAAGTGATGAAGGAAGGACCTTAGGAAAGATAACATTTGAGTTGTTGCTGAAGTAAAATAAGAACCTGTGTCATGCACATGTCTAGGAGCGAGACTTTCTGGAAGAGAATTCCAGGCAGAGAGAGTGGAAAGTGCCAAAGCCCTGAGGCAGAAGCTTGTTTGGAGAATTCAAAGGACAGAGGGAAGTGAAGAAATCTGCATGTGTGCCCAAGTCGCTTCAGTCATGTCTGACTCTTTGCAACCCCATGGACTACAACTCACCAGGCTTCTCTGACCATGAGATTCTCTAGCCAAAAATACTGGATTGGGTTATCATGCCCTCCTCCAGGAGATCTTCATGACCCAGGGATCGAACCAGAGTCTCATGCATCTCCTTCATTGGCAGACAGGCTCTTTACCACTAGCGCCACCTGGAAAGCAAGCTGGAGCAGAGTATATTGAGGAGAACAGTAAATGAAAGAGATAACAGAATCACAGACTGAATCAATAATTGCTAAGCCCTGTTAGGATATATCACAATATGAAAACAAAAACAGGACAGGGAGGCCTGGCGTGCTGCGATTCATGGGGTCGCAAAGAGTCGGACACGACTGAGCAACTGAACTGAACTGAACTGAAAACAAAAACAGGGAAATTATGACCCCTAATTGTCCCTTTATAAAAAATATATATGAGAAATAACTTTCAAATAAAGTTGTTATTATTAATAATATAATAATACAAGTGAACAGGAATGAACATAGTGTTATTCCTGTTAAGTTAACCTGCATTTCCATCTTCTGTGTACATTTTTGTTATAATAACCTTTACTTGGAGAAATTTGCTTCATTAATTCATTTATTTACTGAGTATTAATATGCATTATTTTAGTGTCAGGCTCTTTTTTAAGAGTAAGAAATAAGAAGTGTAATGAAAAATTTCCTTTTCTCAATGTTTTTTACAATTTTATACTTGAAAATATTATAAAGACATTTTTATATTCATTCACTATTCTAGGTCTCTAACACACTTTTGATTCATTATTTTATATGCAATTCTTTTAAAATACTATGTCTAAAACTTTAGAACTTGCATGATTATAGTAGATACTTCAACATATGTGGTTGAAATTATAATAGACTTATTTAAATATTGCTTATCTGTAGTTTAGAACATTATTATGAATAAAACTCGAAGTTCAGCTGTAGGAATATTTCCATGTAAAACAACCTGAAGATAGTACACCATACACTCATTTGGGATGCTTTGAGCTGCAAGTAATAGAAATCTCTCCTCAAAGTGTCTTAAACAGTAGGAATATTCATTAATTTATTTTTATCCCGAACTAGAAGCGAGAGTTAGGCAATTCTAGGCAATTTAAAGGCTCAACAAGTCTTTTACTCTTTTTCTCTGATGGCCTAAGGATTGTTTTTGTTCCTCTATGTATCCTGTCTTTGCCCAATCTAAGAGAGAAGCAATTCTCAATGCATGTTTCACCTCCTCATGCCTCTTTCTCTTTTGAATTGATACGAAAACCTCCATCAGGTCTCAGCAGAAATTAGTCACTGGCACAGGAGGACAGAGTTCCTCATTTTGGACATCCTTGATTCAGAATCTTTTTTTTTTTAAATTAATTTTATTTTATTTAACTTTACAATATTGTATTGGTTTTGCCATATATCAAAATGAATCTGCCACAGGTATACATGTGGGGACAAAGGCTCATTTTACCTAAACAAATTATTTGTCTAATGTAATTTTTAAAAAATAAATCTATGATTCTGTTAAGAAGGAAGGTAAGATTGGGGAAAATTGCTATTGAGTGGGCAAACAGTATCCGTCACTTTATGTTCCTCAGTTTATTTGAACTGATAAATCTTTCATGCAATAGCAAAGATAAATCTGTGAACTAGATTAACGTAAATGAGTACAGCTCCAAAGAAACTATTACTAATTGGATTCTAAAATTGACTGTTACTTAAGTTGAGTTGGAAGTAGTAATTTAGTAAATTGTGAAATTATATCTTGTTAAATCTATACTGCTTCTAAGCATCCACTTTGTGAATTTTTATCCAAACTGTTTAGTATAATTTTTGTATCTTTACATTATAACCAATTTCTAAAATCTAGTATTATTTTTCAAATCTTATGTAATCATTATTTTAAGTGATTAGGAATTGACCTTTCTAGCTAGTTAGTCACTTCCAGAGGATTTTTCAGAATGAGTGACAAGAAACTTAAGTTAGTACTGGACATTATTCACCAATATTTCAATCATTATTATTAATTACCTGAGAACCACCTCAAGGATTTTTGTAAACTATCAGCTATCTCCATGAACAATGTATACATGTATGAATTATGTACATGTTTTCCGCAGTGAACACTCTCTATAAAATCCATTTAAGCACCCCTTAATTCTACAAGCCTCAGGGATTTCCCAGGTGATGCAGTGGTAAGGAATCTGCAGGAGACCTGTGCTCGATCCCTGAGTCAGGAACATCCTCTGGAGGAGGAAGTGGCAACCCACTCTAGTATTCTTACCTGGAAATTTGCATGGACAGAGGAGCCTGACGGTCTACAGCCCATGGGATTGCAAAGAATTGGACATGACTGAGCGACTGAACACACACACACACACAAGATAGGAATTCTGATTTAAATTACTATTTTAAAAATCATCTTTTATAAAAAAATCATCCGTTAAAATCACACATTGAATTCTTTTATGGATAAGACAGTCTCTTCATAAATCCTCTTCCATACAATCTCCAATTAAGATTCCTATTCATTATATAAGACACTACTGATTTAATAATTTTTTATATGTGCTTGAACAGATGCAGTTCTTATGATAATATCAGCTCTTTTGGTAATCATTCCTACTGTCTATGCTCTATTGAAGTTAGTTGACCTTTGCTCTGAGCAAGAATAAGTAATTCATCTCATAAATTTTCATGAAAAAAATATAACTCTGCTTTCCTCACATCTAATATTTAAATCATGATCCTTACCATTCATTACAAGAAGTATGATCTGTAAATCAACTATACTTCAGTGGAAAAATGCTGAAGATAAAGGTATGGTCTGTACACTTTGAGACTTCAAGTAATAAATTTATATTCAATCAAAGTTTTATTTTGGACATACATTACTTGAAAGGAACAGTCTAAGGAATTATTAAAAACCATTTAATTTCATGTTCCCATGAAATAAAATACCTAGAATCACATCTTACTATGATAAAATATATACATTTGAGTTTAAATAGGATTTATCAGTGTCCTTAGTTGTTAAAAAAAATGGTAACATAGGAAATATTAAATTTTGAATAGTGATTTTTGATGCTTTTGGCAAAATATGGTCCCAGACAAATATGCCTTACAGAAAAATATTGTTGTAGTTCCAGAAGAAAATATTTAACTTTATACATTTGTTGATATGATCTGCTTTATTGGACAAGAAAAAAAAAACGCAACTTAAAGTTTTATGTATTTCTTCTGAAAAGTATTGTTGCTCAGTCGTGTCCGACTCTTTGCAACCCTATGGACTATAACCCGCTGGGTTCCTCTGTCCATGGAATTCTCCAGGCAAGAATACTGGCATGGGTTGCCATTTCCTACCCTAAAGGATTTTTCCACCCCAGGGATCAAACCGGGGTCTCCTGCATTGCAGGCAGATTTTTTTTTTTAAAACCATTTGAACCACCAAGGAAGCCCATCTATGAGGGAGACTCAATCCTTATTATCTGCTTATCTATTTCAGTCAGCCCAACTCCAATGCCTAATAGTCTTTACTCTAGGGCTCTTCTTGCTGTTTTCCTCTCTTGGATGTCATTTCTAAAACTGCATTTAAAAATCCTTTCAGGGACTTTTGGGCATGGACAACATATTCATATTTTTAACCAATTTGAAATTGTGTGTGTTGAGGAGGTACAGATAACATGCAGAACCTCCATGGTTTCTGTGTTGCTAATCACATCCGTGGGCATTAACACGTTTGCCTACTCGGGTCCTTGTGTGTTGTGTGCAGGTTTATATATGCTGTAGCTGGGCACTGCTACTGCTAAGTCACTTCAGTTGTGTTCGACTCTGTGCGACCCCATAGACGGCAGCCCACCAGGCTCCCCCTTCCCTGGGATTCTCAAGGCAAGAACACTGGAGTGGGTTGCCATTTCTTTCTCCAATGTATGAAAGTGAAAAGTGAAAGTGAAAGTGAAGTCGTGTCCGACCCTCAGTGACCCCATGGACTGCAGCCTTCCAGGCTCCTCCATCCATGGGATTTTCCAGGCAGGAGTACTGGAGTGGGGTGCCATTGCCTTCTCCATAGCTGGGCACAGAGGCCATAAAACCAGTAGAGGAGAGAAAAGACAAGGCACAGATGTTTCGTTCATGGCTTGTTTGTTTGGGTTCTGTCTAGGCCTATCATATGTATTATTTCATTTAATTTTTGCAACAATGCTATGAAGCTGGTATTAATCATCATCCTAGTTTACAAATGAGATAACATGTTACATGTATCAGATGTTTTAGAGAACATACATATTATATATATTTTTTAATGTCATGGAAGAAAGAACACTGCCACCCTTGCCAGGCTCTCTGCTCTGTTAAATTTTTCTCAGAATTTGAGTATTGCATAAAGAAGATTTTAAGTGGAGAAAAACAATTTTACCACCAAGGTTAAGAATAAAACACTTACGGGAGTTTTGGACATTTCACAAATCACTAACTTTATGTTTCCAAAATAAGTGCAAGTGATTATTTTAACATTGAGGCTAACTCTTTGTAACATGCAGGAAAAAGATCTGATTTATTACTATTTCTTTCATACTGTGGAAAATATATATTCATCACCTACTTGATTGGCACAGAATAAAATGCATGTAACAGAAATATTAATGAAGATGTAGTCTAGCTTTGAAGACTTAAAATTTGATGAGTAAGATGACTTTATATCATTACATATGATATAAAGTATGCACACAGAATGCTAGAAAAGCATACAAGAAGAACATTTGAAGGTTTGAAGTCATCTGGGGCTTCCCTGGTGGCTCAGACGGTAAAGAATCTGCCTGCAGTGCAGGAGACCAGGGTTTGATCCCTGGGTTAAGAAGATCCCCTGAAGCAGAGCATGACAACCCACTCTAGTATTCTTGCTTGGAGAATTCCATGGACAGTGGATCCTGGTGGGCTTCGGTCCATGGAGTCGAAAAGAGTTGGACCCAGCTGAGCAACTGAGCATGCTTCTACAAATCCCACAAATAGAATGGTTTTACTTTAATCATTCTCTATCCTGGTGTAATACTACTAGAATATTCCTGTAAAGGCAAGTTATATTGGCCTGGAAACTTGGACACCTGAGTAATGATTTGAACAGGATGATACAGAATGATAGAAGGAGAGTTTCCCAAAGGGAAATCTACATCCGCTTGCAAAAGAGGGTGGAAAGGATGCTGAGCAGGCAGATGAGCCTGCCCTTTGTTTACATGCAACCCTAAATTGTGATCTTTTCCTTCTCGGTTCCTCTTCTCCTTCCTTTCGTGTTTTCTTTAGGGGGCAGAAGAATGTTCGGTATAGACAAGTCAAAGTTAAGCAGGACATTTAAGGACTGAGAAAAGGAACAGAAAGTGCCCGCTAGAGATACTTGTCTACTGTTCCCCAAGTCCCTGCTGTTACAACACAGAGAAGATTCCCAAGATTTTCTTTTTCTTCATCCTCCTCTCCATTCTGCTCCTAAGATATGTCCATATTCATTCAGGTGGAGTACTTTACTTGTGATTTGGATCCAATTTAACCAGTTTTTACAGGAACTGTTCTACATCAGTTTCCTTCATTTTCATTTGTACAATTCCCAGCTGGTGTACTCAGGCTTGCCCTTTGCAGAGAAAGCAAAACAAATCTTCCCTTCAATCTTAATACCCTCTCAATCCATCTCTCTTTTTCTCCTCATTGCTTTCTCTCTCTCTTTTTTTACTCTATACCTGCTAGGTTCATTTTCTTGTCCCTATTTTTCACCTACACTTTGGTGTCTGATACTGAATACTCCCCAGGTTGTTTTTAAAAAGATAACTAGCAAATAAAATTGTTTCATGTATGTCCTTACTCTTTTTACTCTCATATTCCCTGTATTTTCAGAAAGCACCAGATGGAAACTTTCTTCTCTTCCATTTTTCAAGCACTCCGTTTGTGGTTACCCTCCTACCTCTGATAGCTACTTCTCTGTCTCTGGTATGATATTTCTTACCTTCCCCACCTCCAAAATATGTGTGTTTTCTAAGCGGTTTTTCAACCATTCTTTTTCATTCTGCTAAACATTTAATGTTTAGACCTCAGCTAAATGTATAGGTGTAAGTGTGACTTCTCCACTAAAAACTTTATTTCTAACTTTTGCTTAGGTCCTTCACTTACTATCCTGCTGTGGCCTCAACCATACCAAAATGGAACTTGCTTCCCAGCAAGTCCAATCCATGGAAAATAGTGACACCTCTATTCTTGCTAAGAATATCACCTTTGTTTTCTTATCAATCCTCTTATTACTAATTCATGGAGATGCTCCTCATCACTCAACCTCTGGCTCTGAAAAATCCCTCTTCTCAGTTTTATAGTCAATAGTTCCTGACTGGCTGCACATTTATCTTTTGCCTGATTAGCATTTCTCAGGATGAATCCTATAGCCTTGCTACTCAAAGTATGGTTGAGAGACCAGCTATATAGGTCTCATCAGGTAATTTTTTGCTTGTTTGTTTTTCAAATTTATTTTTAATTGGAGGATAATTGCTTTACAGTGTTGTGTTGGTCTCTGCCATACCGCAACGTGAATCAGCTGTAAGTATACATGTGCCCCTCCCTCTTGAGGCTCCCTCCCCCGACCTCCATCCCACCCTCTAGTTTGTCACTGAGCACCAGGTGGAGTTCCCTGTGTTATGCAGTAACATCCCACAATTATCTGTTTTACATATAATAATGTATATGTTTCAATGCTATTCTAGAATGATGAGTCCTCAGACCCTACTGAATTAGAACCTACATTTTTAATAAGATCCTTTTTTTGGTAGCTCAGATGGTAAAGAATCCTGCAATGCAGGAGACCCAGGTTCAATCCCTGGGTCAGGAAGATCCCTGGTAGAAAGGAATGGCAGCCCACTCCAGTATTCTTACTTGGGAATCCCATGGACAGAGAAGCCTGGTGGGCTACAGTCCATGGGGTTGCAAAGAGTCAACCCCATGACTGAATGACTAATACTTCATTTTCTGTCAAATATGAGTTCCATGAAATTTTTTGGAGAGAGACAGGCACTCAGGAACGGTGAAGGAGGGAGGGAAGGAGGAAAGTAAAGAGGGAAGGAGGAAGAAGGAAAGAAGAGATGAATAGGGAAGGGGAGGGGAAGGAAAGGAAGCAGAAGACAGAAGAGAGAGTACCGATTGTTTTTCCTCTTAGATATTCACGGTGTGATTAGCTGCTTAAAGCTTTACATAAAGAAAGAATATTTTGCACATAATATACTTTAGAGGTCTTGTAAAGAGCATATTGGACACTGATCTAATTCACTGAATCCCTCATTTTCTGTTTCATATGGCATTATTTCTCTTATTCATGATTATCAAACCTAACTATAAACATTTATGTGACTGTTTTATGTGAACACTTTTAGTCAAAAAATGCATGTAATAGCTTTATTATATTATTTTTACACAAAGATTTTTTTGGTCTGGAATTATATGGTAGGATATTTTTAGAAAATAATTTCTTGATAGACATGACCTTATTTGAGGTGTTACTGAGTCTTTGAGACTCTTTCGTGGTTCATTTAAAACCTACAGAGTTCATCCTGCTGTTGATGTAATATAAATGTTATTTTTCTCCTTGGTTAAAAAAAATACCCTCAGTGTGACACACTCACCTGTCTTACACATTTTCACAATAAAGGCTGTCTTCCTTTCTGGAGATTTCCTATAAAAACATCATGAATTCACAGACAAATAAGGCTGCCAAAGCCACTTTCAATTGGCATCCTATTTGCAAGCTCATTAAAGCCTGCAATGAGATAGGACCTAGTCACCACTGATCTGTCAGTTGATATGTCCAAAGTAAAGATGACACGTGAATGCTTTCTCATCCAATAAAACTCAAAGCAGCTTAAGGCTTGTCTCAGCATTAGTAAAGCGCTTTTAGAACCACAAGACTCCAAATGTAACATTAGGCTGTAGAGAAAATGATGATGGAAAAGAAATACAGTTGTATGGGTTTTCTTTTGTTTGCTTCAGTCGCTGATAAAAGTCATTGAATTAAAAAAATTGGGCAGATGTCAAGCACAGATCAATAAACCACATGGCATTTTAAATCAAGTTAAGGGGGCTGATTGAAACAGACATTTCTTATCGTAATTGTTTGGCTTTATTTTTCATTTGTTTAAGTGAGTATTCATTCAAAAATATACCCATTTCTGCATATTATTTTTACATGATAAAATTTATTATATTAGACAGATTATATTGTATAGATGTAAATAGGAACAAATTGTGGTAGAATATATATAAAAATTCACTCTTGATTATTCTTAAAATTAGCATTTAATGATTTCCTATTGTTTATAAATTCTCTACTTTGGGGTCTTCAATCAACACATTCAAAAAGCAATAGCTTAATCTCTCAACAATGACTGAAAATAAATAAATGAAAATGAAATTTTAATTCAATGAGATCATATTGATAATTTATAGAATGCCAAGCACTCCTGCACTGAAAGAATTGATAATTTTCAGATTATCAGATAATTGCATTTATAAATAGCATACTTTTAATTGTTATTACAAATGCTTATTTATCGTATTAAAATATACTTGTAGCATATTTGCATACAGATAAATAAGATTTGCCATTAAAACTTTTTGAAGTACTGTTCCTCACCTGTGAGTGATTTATTAAATTAGTAATTTTGAGTGTTAGAGATGTCAAAAGGGAAAAATAATTGAAATTATTTTTCTGCTGATCAAACGGAAGTTGAAATTATTCATGAGGTTGAAACACTGAAAACATACTTACTGAATCTGGAGCTGACAGGTACTTTAAATGCTCGCTTTTTCCTGAGGACATTGATCATCTGCAGATACAAGACAATGAAAGGGCAATCAGATAGGGCGTCATTTTCTGTGATGCCACGAATAAAAATCACTACTGACAGGGCATCCTTTTTCTACAGAGTCAGGGGGCAGATTCTGGAGAGGATGTATTGAGATGTAATATTGTTAAGGAGACAGCCTTTCCCAGTTCTTCACTTCTGTGCCATAATTGATAAAAGAGAAAATAACAAAGCAGTGCCTTGTAATTTTCAAACCTCAATTGAATAGAGAAGCTTCTGGAACCATTGAAAGTGAGGTATGTTTGTTCTTTTAAATATTAACTATAATTAATGAGCAGAAAAGCAGAAAGTAGAAAAACTGAAAAAAAACATTGAGTTCTGAAGCTAGTTGAAATTTTACCTTCCTAAAATTAAGGTTTGTGTGTATGTGAATGTTTTTCTTTTCTTTTTATTCATCACTTTTGGAAATTCCATCAATTGATGGTCACTTAACATATGGGGACTGCAGTTATGAGTAAGACATCATTTCTACCCTGAAGGAACTTGTGAAGTCATAAAATTAGCACAATAATTACTTAAATAAAAAAGGTGGAATGTAGTAACCTTGAGAGAGGTACAAACATAGCTGGAACTGATTCATGCATACACAGTTCCCGTAGATTATATGCCAACACTGTGCGAAGAATAAAAATTTAACTCTGGGGATAAGGAAAATCTTTATAAACAAATCAATTTAAGATAGGAACTAAGGGATGGATGGACTTCCCTGGTGGCTCAGAAGTTAAAGTGTCTCCCTGCAAGGCAGGACACCCGGGTTCAGTCCCTGGGTTGGGGAAGGAAATGACAACCCACTCCAGTACTCTTGCCTGGAGAATCCCATGGATGGAGGAGCCTGGTAGGTTACAGTCCATGGGGTCACAAAGAGTTGGACACGACTGAGTGACTTAAGGGATTGATAGATACAATTTGCAGTGATAAAGAGAGGACAGAACAATTCCAGGGATACAGAGTTGTCATGATGTAATGTGCATAATGGCAAGTTTAAGTGTATTCAGGTGGCAGAGAATAATCTAATAGAGACTAAGTGGTGAAGGTGTTGTTGTTTAGTTGCTAAGTCAGATCCTTCTCCAGGGGATCTTCCCAACCTAGGGACCTAACCCGCATCTCCTGCATTGGCAGACAGATTCTTTACCACTGAGCCACCAGTGAAGCCTGGAGATGCTTAAGTAGCTGATTAATCTGGATGTTAAAGTATATCCTAAGTGAAATATCCTCTGGAGGTTATTGTTTCTCAGTGCCAGGTTCACCCATTTTATTGTATTCAGTGTGATATTGGGAATGGGAGTCAACAAACTCCATTTGTGCAATTTCTTTACTATCTGGGAAGCGATGGTGTGTTATTGGTTAAGGATAGAGAAAAGCAAGGATTGTCTTTCTCCCTACAGCTTCTATCTGCATCTTTTTAGCATCAGCAAACTGTAGCAGCTCTAGTGCTATTGGGTACTTCTAGAGACAACCACTTAGCACTTTCCAAGGTGGCCCAAGAATTACCCATAAAGTTCCCACCATATTCCCTCACCTCTTCTTCTTACACTGTAATCCCCAGCCAGGTTCCTACATGCCACCTAGAAGCCCTTTGGTCATCATTACAGTTGTCGTGGTTCAGTCATTCACCCCGTACGACTCTTTGTGACCCCATGAACTGCAGCGCTCCAGGCTTCCTTGTCCTTCACCATCTCCTGGAGTTTGCTCAAACTCATGTCCATTGGGTCAGTGATGCCATCCAGCCATCTCGTTTTCTGTCACTCCCTTCTCCTCCTGCCTTCAATCTTTCCCAGCACCAGGGTCTTTTTTTAAAATGAATCAACTCTTCATATTAGGTGGCCAAAGTATTGGAGCTTCAGCTTCAGCATCAGTCCTTCCAATGAATATTCAGAGTTTATTTCCTTTAGGATTGACTGCTTTGATGTCCTTGCAGTCCAAGGGGCTCTCAAGAGTCTTCTCTAATACCACAGTTCAAAAGCATCAGTTCTTTCATTCTCAGCCTTCTGAGAGTTATGGCCCAACTCTCATATCTGTACATGACTACTAAAAACCATAGATTTGACTATGACTTTTGTTGACACAGTAATGTCTCTGCTTTTTAATATGCCATCTATGTTTCTCATAGCTTTTCTTCCAAAGAGCAAGCACCTTTTAATTTCATTGTGGCATTCACCATCTGCTGTGATTTTGGAGCCGCAAAAAATAAATTCTATCACTGTTTCCATTATTTCCCCATCTATTTGCCATGAAGTGATGGGACCGGATGCCATGATCTTAGTATTTTGAATGTTGAGTTTTAAGCCAGCTTTTTCACTCTCTTCTTTCTGTTTCATCAAGTGGCTCTTTAGTTCCTCTTCACTTTCTGCCATAAGGGTGATGTCATCTGCATATCTAAGGTTATTGCTATTTCTCCCGGGAATCTTGATTCCAGCGTGTGCTCAATGCAGCCTGGCATTTCACATGATGTACTCTACATATAAGTTAAATAAGCAGGATGACAATATACAGCCTTGAAGTACTCCTTTCCCAATTTGGAACCAGTCCATTGTTCCATGTCCTGTTCTAACCATTGATTCTTGACCTGCATACAGGCTTCTAGGAGCCAGTTAAGGTGGTCTGGTATTCCCATCTCTTGAAAAATTTTCCAGTTGTAGTGATCCACACAGTCGAAGGCTTTAGCATAGTCAATGAAGCATAAATGGATGTTTTTTTCTGGAATTATCTTGCTTGATCTCTGGCTCCTCTGCCTTTCCTAAATTTAGCTTGAACATCTGGAAGTTCTGGGTTCACATACTGTTGAAGCCTGGCTTGGAGAATTTTGAGCATTACTTTACTAGCTTGTGAAATGAGTCCAATTGTGTGGTTGTTTGAACATTCTTTGGCATTGCCTTTCTTTGAGATGGGAATGAAAAGTGACCTTTTTCAGTCCTGTGGCCACTTCTGAGTTTTCCAAATTTGCTGGCATATTGAGTACAGCACTATAAGAGCATACATCTCTTATCATTTGAAATAGCTCAACTGGAATTCCATCACCTCCACTATCTTTGTTCATAGTGATGCTTCCTAAGGCCCACTTGACTTCACATTCCAGGATCTGACTCTAGGTGAGTGATCACACCATCATGGTTATCTGGGTCATTAAGACCTTTTTTGTATAGTTCATCCATGAAGTATTGCCACCACTTCTTAATATTTTCTGCTTCTGATAGATCCATACCTTTTCTGCCCTTTTTTTGTGCCCATCTTTGCATAAAATGTTCCCTTGGTGTCTCTAATTTTTGTGAAAATATCTCTAGCCTTTCCCATTCTATTGTTTTCCTCTATTTCTTTGTATTGATCACTTAGGAAGATTTTCTTATCTCTCTTTGCTTTTCTTTAGAACTCTGCATGCAGATGGGTATATCTTTCCTTTTCTCCTTTGCCTTTGCTTCTCTTCTTTTCTCAGCTACTTGTAAGCCTCCTCAGACAGCCATTTTGCCTTTTTGCATTTCTTTTTCTTGGGGATGGTTTTGCTCACCACCTCCTGTACAATGTTATGAAACTCTGTCCATAGTTCTTTAGGCACTCTGTCTATCAGATCTAATCCCTTGACTCTATTTCTCATTTTTACTGTATAATAGTAAGGGATTTGATTTAGGTCATACCTGAATGGCCTAGTGGTTTTCCCTACTTTCGTCAATTTAGGTTTGAATTTAACAATAAGGAGTTGATGATCTCAGCCACAGTCAACTCCTGGTCTTGTTTTTGCTGACTGTACAGAGCTTCTCCCTCTTTGGTTGCAAAGAATATGATCAATCTGATCTCAGTGTCGCCCATCTGGTGATGTCCATGTGTAGCCTTATCTCTTGTGTTGTTGGAAGAAGGTGTTGGCTCTGACAAGTATGTTCTCTTGGCAAAACTCTGTTAGCTTTTGCCGTACTTCACTTTGTACTCCAACGCCAAACTTGCCTGTTAGTCCAGGTGTTTCTTGACTTCCTACTTTTGCATTCCAGTCCCCTTTGATGAAAAAGATATCACTTTTTTTGGTGTTAGTTCCAGAAGGTCTTGTAGGTCATCATAAAACTGTTCAACTTCAGCTTTTTCAGCATTACTGGTAAGGGCATAGACTTGGATTACTGTGATATTGAATAGTTTGTCTTAGAAACAAACAGAGATCATTCTGTTGTTTTTAAGATTGTACCCAAGTACTGCATTTCGGACTATTTCATTGGCTATGAGGGCTACTCCATTTCTTCTAAGGAATTCTTTTTTTTTTTTTTTTTTTTTAACTTTCAATGTTATTTATTTATTTTTTTACAAAAAGCTTTTTTGAGTTTTATTTTTTCCCTTGGGTTAGAGATTCATTTTAAATGTTATTTGAACAAGGTTTTCAGAGGGATTAACAAAAAGCATTTGGCTCTTCATCATCTTGAAGAGGAACACATTATTTAATTCTTAGACCCAGAGGGATGGTATGGGGAGGGAGGAGGGAGGAGGGTTCAGGATGGGGAACACATGTATACCTGTGGCGGATTCATTTTGATATTTGGCAAAACGAATACAATTATGTAAAGTTTAAAAAAAAAAAAAAAGAATGGTATAGGGCTGTTCTAAGGAATTCTTGTCCACAGTATAATGGTTATCTGAATTAAATTCACCCATCATTAAGTAGTTTTGTTCAGCTCCCAGTTCTGATAATACTTTTGAGTATTTTTATTTTTTTCTTGCCTTAGGGACTGCAACTACTTCTTTTATATCCCATTTTTCCTTTAGCCTTTTGATATATGAGTAACCATTTATAGTAAGAAATCATGTTTGAAAAGCCTAGCTTGTTTCCTAATTCTTGAATATCCCTTAATGGATATGAACAGCATTGGTAAATTTGACAAATTAGTGAATGTAACAAAGAGAAACTGACTCAGAAATACAGAAAACAAATCAGTTGTTGCCAGTGTGGAGAGGAAAGGTTAGGGGAAATACAGGGATATGGGATTAAGAGGTACAATAAGCTGTAAGGGTATGTTGTATAACACAGGGAAGGTAGCCAATATTTTATAATAACTATAAATTGAGTAAAACCTTTAAAAATTGTTAATCACAATATCGTACACCTGTAATTTCCATTAGTATTGTGTAGCAACTATCAGTTCAGTTCAGTCGCTCAGTCACATCCAGCTCTTTGCGACCCCATGGACTGCAGCACGCCAGGCTTCTCTATCCATCACCAACTCCTGGAACCTACTCAAACTCATGTCCATCATGTTGGTGATGCCAAGCAACTATACTTCAATTAAAAAAGCATTGGGAGATTTTGCCGTGGATATGGTATAACAAGTCATATGTGTTACAAAGTTTGCCTGTATGATTAATAAAATGCACGATAATCTGGAAGTATGGTATGCATTTGGGAAACTGCTAGTAATTCAGATAAAGCCAAAAATGTGAGCTGATTTTGATAGAAGGGAAGTCCTTGCTGACATCATTGTTGTTGAGTCACTAAGTTGTATCCTACTCTTTTTCAACCCCATGGACTATAGCCTGCCAGACTCTGCCCATGGGATTTCCCAGGCAAGAATTCTGGAGTGAGTTGTTATTTCCTTCTCCAGGGGATCTTCCCCACCCAGGGATCAAACCCATGTCTTCTACATTGGCAGGCGGATTCTTTACCAATGATCCACAGTCAGTGGAGCAGGGAGGCCCTGCTGACATTGTTAAGAGTAGTTTAAATGACACATAGAGCACAGAATATAGAGAAGAGTGTGTTGAAACAATGAAGGCATTAATCCAGGCTGTGTATATTTCTACTGAAACAAAGGTTTGCTTTGAAAGAACAGAGAAATTCAGTAACAGACAAAGAAATATGTGTGATCAAAGAGATTTTTATAATCTGGCAGAGAAAAGAACATATTATTTTGAGATGCTAACAGTTTCAATAAAATTCTAAGGAAAGCTTGATTATAATTAGCATATTGCTAGGATAACTAGGTATTTATATAGTTAGCATTTCTTATGTATATGATAAATCTTTATGTTGCCATAATTATGTTCATTTATGAATTACTAGTGCTTGACAAATAATATTTGCTCAGTGAATATTTGAAAGACTTATTCTATATTTTAGCATATCTATTTTCATTAACTTTTATTTATAAATCTAATTTTAAATAGATTTTTGCTGCCAAGTTGAAAGGACTTCTGCAATAAAATTTTATTTAATTAGATATCACAAAATTCCAAGCAACTCCATTACTTGTGCTCATCTCATCTAGATATAGTACTATGAGTGATATGTTTGTTATAGCAATACAGGAGAGAGAAGAAAAGAGCCTAGGTTCCACTCATTGTGGACGAGACCACCATCCTCCCCATCTGCAAAAAATCAGGATGCACAAAATCAAAATCATCTTGAAAGAGTTAAGTAGATATATCCATCTCCCAACAACTCCAACAGGAAGGAGTTGCCTGTATTGAAAACTTGATGCTTGATAAAGAGAAAAGAATCACACACACACATACACACACACTCACAAAAATTTAATGATATCATATTCACATGTTCTAGAGAGACAGAGTCACCACATGCCACAGATGACCAGATGGGAGCAGTACTAAGAGAATGGGTTCAACCAAGCAGTGGCAAGCTGAGAAAGCAAGGACCTGTGGACAAATGCCCTTTGTGGGGTCGGGTGGAGTACACAAACAGAAGCTGCAAGGGGATTACATAGGTTCCTTTGAATGTCACTAGGTCTCAGTCATAGGAAAGTGAACGGGGTAATTTGTAGCAATAGCAAGCCTTATCACACTGGTGCTTATCACAGCCTCTTTGTGGGGCTATTGAAGCAGCTGGAAAATAAAGTTAAATTTGCAGTACAAGTTAGCATTCCTCTCATCCAGTCTCAGAAGCAGAGAAGGCAGAAGTGGGACTAGAACAGTCTGTAAAGAAATGATGGCAGAAAACTTCACAAATTTGGTTAAAGCTATAAACCTAAAAGCTAAAGAAGAATTAAATTTTTAAAAGGGATCCAAGACACATTATCACTAGACTTATGAAAACTAAAAACAAAGAAAAAATTCTCAAAAGTGACCACAGAGAAGCAAGCAATTAATTGTAGAGGACCCACCCACCAATTTGAGGAGAAGGCAGTGGCACCCCACTCTAGTACTCTTGCCTGGATAATTCCATGGACGGAGGAGCCTGGTAGGCTGCAGTCCATGGGGTCGCTACGAGTCAGACACGACTGAGCGACTTCACTTTCACTTTTCACTTTCATGCATTGGAGAAGGAAATGGCAACCCACTCTAGTGTTCTTGCCTGGAGAATCCCAGGGATGGGCAAGCCTGGTGGGCTGCCGTCTATGGGGTCGCACAGAGTTGGACACGACTGAAGCGACTCACACACACCAGTTTGAATGATAGTAGACCTTTTATCTGAAATTTATGAAAGCCAGAAGGAAGGACATGACCTTTTTCAAGTTGTGAAAGAAAAATGCCAACCGCAAATTCTTGATGAACATAAACATCAAGAATGAGAAAAAATAAAGACATTCTCAGACAAAAGAAAACTAAAAAAGAATTGTTAGTGAACATTAACTTAAAATTCCACTTTTAAAAGTAAAGCATTCTAAGGGGAAGTGAGATTTTAAAGTTTCCTTGAAGCACTATACAGTAATACCTAGAACACCCACTGAAAAACATACAATGCAATGTATCAATATTCAAAAGCACTATGAGTAAATCAAGATGAAGTCTTAAAAAACAAACTTTTAAAGTCACCGATAGGAATGTAAGAAAAGAGAAAAAGAGGAAACCAACAAAATGCAAAACAAATTATCATCACATACTTAAGATCTAAGATATGAATAATTACTAAAATACAAGTAGTCAAAATACAAGTTAAAAGACAGATTAAAATAAACCCAATCCAACTATAGCAATTTTATTTTAAACATAACATACACAGGTTGAAAGTAAAAAAAAAAAAAAAAGAAAGAAATAATATACTTTATAGATATTGGTAGAAAATTACAGGAATACTTATATTAATATCAAATAAAGTAGACTTCAGAACACAGAGAATTACTAGATACTAACAGAGCCATTACATAATGAAAAAAGGTTCCATCTGCCAAGAATACACAGTGATGATTGTATACTCAACAAAACCCCAAAATATATGGCTTCTGCCACTGCTAAGCTGGTTACCACTGTGATTCTCTATATTTGCTGTTCTCTCTAGTTTTGGATGATATTTTGCCTTGTGACCTCAGATCTCTAATAGTTATAAGAAAAGTCATTGATTTCCATTTTTTCCAATATGTCTTGATGTGAGGATGGGAATGACAAGTTCTAATCTCTTTATATGTCAAAGGTAACATTTTGAGTCAAGAGACTATCTTTTTTTCTTTCCATTTATCACTTCATCCTTAAAAATTCTCCTCAAATATCAAGCACCTAATGAAAATTTTCATGTCACTTTCTTCCCATTTTTATTTGATTTGGTTGATCTACCTCATACCCTTCTTTACTCTCCTTCTCCTACTTTTACTAATGCTATCGCCTTCATCTGTAATCTTTGAATTGCTTGGTGAGCTCTCTATGTTAGGAAAGTGTGTATCATTTATCTCAGTGTTTATAATGAGTAGCACCATTTCTAACATGTAGGGCTTAATTTTCATATGCAAAAATAATTAATATTATGATCAATATGATGCCTAACCTTAAGTTCGGAGAAGGCAATGGCACCCCACTCCAGTACTCTTGCCTAGAAAATCCCATGGACAGAGGAGCCTGGTGGGCTGCAGTCCATGGGGTCGCTAAGGGTCAGACACAACTGAGCGACTTCACTTTCAATTTTCACTTTCATGCATTGGAGAAGGAAATGGCAACCCACTTCAGTGTTCTTGCCTGGAGAATCCCAGGGACGGGGGAGCCTGGTGGGCTGCCGTCTATGCAGTTGCACAGAGTCGGACATGACTGAAGTGACTTAGCAGCAGCAGCAGCAACCTTAAGTTACATGTTTTAGTTGGAGTAACAGGGAAACTAATAGGCATTCTATATACAAGGTAAAAAGTACAAACATTCCTGAGTGCCCAGGTGCTATGTATGAAAGGATAAGTTTCATGTATTCTAGAGAAGTAGAAACCTGAACTCGATGTGATGTGAAAGAGTTGCTTGAATCAAACAAAACAAAAAAGGTCCCGGGGGACCAATCTTGAAAGAACAGAGATGACATTTCGAGTAAGAATGTGAATGTGACTGACCACATGGTGGGGTGAAGACTCACTGATCCGTATGTTGGAACATTATGTGTAAGATTGGCTGAAGCTGAGCAGAATGCATGACAGCATCAGCTTTCTTGGTGAAGTGGAAGACAAGGTCATTTGTTCTGAGTAAGAGGACTGTGTCAGGTGGGAGTCTCAAGGAAAAACCCTAACGCCTGAAATAGTGTATTATTAGGGAAATGAGAGTAGTGACCATTGAAAGTGGTTCAAAACAAGAAGGAGCAACTTAAAGGGAACAGAGAAGAGATTCTGGAACAAGGCAATGTGAGAGAGGGTTTGAAGGTAGGGAAGACATAGAGAAGTGTGGGGCCATCATGTGTGCAGGACACTTAGCACTCTACAAAAGAAATAAGCCTGAAGCCACCATTGGAATCATGAGAGTGATAATGGTGAGGAAGCAGACAAGGCAATGTTCAGTCATGTTCAGCTCTGTGCAACCCTGTGAATGTAACCCACCGGGCTTCTCTCTCCAGGGGATTGTCCAGGCAAGAATACTGGAGTGGGTTGCCATTTCTTCTTCCAGAGGATCTTCTTGATCCAGGGATCAAATCCGTGTCTCCTACTGCTCCTTGGATTGTCAGGTGGATTCTTTACTGCTGAACCACTGGGGGAACCCCCAGATAATCGGTTTCCACTAAAATACTTAGCTTTGGCATTGGCATCTATTTATTTCTACTTTCGTATCTAGGTAAAGCATCTGCCTACAATGTGGGAGACCTGGGTTCAATCCCTGAATTGGGATGATCCTCTGGAGAAGGCAATGGCACCCCATTCCAGTACTCTTGCCTGGAAAATCACATGGACGGAGGAGCGTCATAGGCTACAGTCTACAGGGACACAAAGAGTCAGACACGACTGAGCGACTTTACTTTCACTTTTGTATCTAGGGGGAAAAATGATGAATTTTGTGGCTGAAACTTGTTGTTCAGTTGCTCAGTCATGTCTGACTCTTTGCAACCCCGTGGACTGCAGCATACCAGGCTTCCCTGAATCTATATAACACTAAATATTTTTCATTTTAGCTTCATTAAAACAGTTCTGGCTTCTCATGTGAAGTTTTCAATAGTTTCCTGTATTATTCTCCTGGTGCTTGTCTCTTTTTATTCTAGTCCATTCTACTCATTATCACCAAATGAATCATCCTAACTGTTCTCCCAATGAACTCATTCTTCTGAAGCACATTCTGAGTGTTTCAACATTGCTTGATCAACTGCTAATGTTCCTGTTGCAGACAAGTGAAACAGATCCTGGCTACTTGACCCAAGATAGTATCATTCCACCAATAGAAAATGGTTCATAAATTAAATAAACCACAATAGGCCCAGGCTTAAGAAAGTTTAGAAACCAGGCTGACTTGATGATCTAGACAGAAACATGTGAGGATGTTTCTATGGAAGTTTATCAACTGTAATATCTTCATATAGTTTGGGAAACTTAAATTTCTAGTGAGAGAGTGCTACTGGATTAAGTTCGTTCCCTTGACATTAGGAACAAGGTATCTTTATTTACCATCCAACAAAATTGTATCCAAAGGAAAATCAGAGTTTGTTACCAGAAGACAGGAAAGTAGAGCTAAGTAGGAGTAAACAGAAACTAAAACAAGTCCAAAAATCAAAACTCAGATATATTTTGAATATAGCCCGAAGATCTTAGCCTGATAGCCAACCTCTTCTCTTTTTATGGCTTCCATGTACTATTTTAGTGTCATACAACATTCCAACATATTGTTATATAAATAACATCACCGACTCAATGGACATGAGTTCGAGCAAGCTCTGGGAGATGGTGATGGACCGGGAAGCCTGGCATGCTGCAGTCCATGGGGTCACAAAGAGCAGGACATGACTGAGCAACTGAGCAACAACATTTCAACATATTGTTATATAAATAAAGTCAGAAAATAAATAACAGAAAAATGGCCCACCAATTGAATCACTTACTGAGTCGGACACGACTTAAACTTCCACCAGTACTCTCACTTTTACTTCAACACCCTTGGTCTCCCGTCTTAGATTAAATGAAATACAATTATTGCTGCAGTTTAAGTTCTCTGGCTTTTAGTACACAGGTGCTTACAATGTACTTTAAAGCACTCATGAAAGTCTCAGATAATCATATACATCTTTATCAGATGATTGAGACTTGGAAAAGTCAGTGTGGTTTTTGAAGGAAAACAAACAAACAAAAAGACTTACTACCTCTTCTTGAATTTATTAATTTTATTTAGATGTGAGTAATTAATAAATCATTAAACTTTAGTGACTATCTGACATTGAGCTACATGTTGAAGCTGTAATAGTAAAAAAAGAAAAGAAAAATTAGAATTCTCCCTCTCATAGAGCTTACAAGTGACATTGGCAAATATTAAGCAAATAAACAACAAATGCACTATTTAATTAATAATTATCCTAAGCCCTCAAAAGGAACACATACTTCTTTTTCAACACGTGGCTATAACATTTACATAATGTAAAATCACAGAGAAGGCAATGGTACCCCACTCCAGTACTCTTGCTTGGAAAATCTCATGGGCAGAGGAGCCTGGTGGGCTGCAGTCCATGGGGTCGCTAAGAGTCGGACACGACTGAGCGACTTCCCTTTCACTTTTCACTTTCATGCATTGGAGAAGGAAATGGCAACCCATTCCAGTGTTCTTGCCTGGAGAATCCCAGGGACGGAGCCTGGTGGGCTGCCGTCTATGGGGTCGCACAGAGTTGGACACGACTGAAGTGACTTAGCAGAATGTAAAATCAACTGCTTAAAGTATTTTCAGCATTTGGACAGATCCTCACACAGACACATTTATTGATACTGTGATAATTATGGCATGTTTCTAGTTTCAGTTTTTTTTCAAAGAACTAAAACTACAAAGGCAAATGAGCGTCTTTTCCTCACTGAGTTTATTGTGTCATTAATGAGGGTGAGCCAACAGAGTAACTGTACTATTTTAGCCTGTTCCACTGCATGCATGCATTTAAAGTTAACAAGATTATTAAAACACATAAATTAATGGTTCTGTTAATCTTTAATTTGGTATGATGTATATAGATACAAATTATCAGTTACAATAAATATGCATGTGCTTGAAATAAATTGAGAAATGTAGCTTAATTAAGATTTTAAATTGTCAAGAAATCTACTTCTAAGTAATTTAATATTAATATAAATTATTGATGTTGCCAAATATTAGTTACATCCTGTACTGATTAAACATAGATTAATCAGTTGTCTGTTGTATTGCCTTCAGCATTTTAATTTCATATCTTAAATGATACTTCCGTGTTATAAGTAGAGAAATGATAATGCAGAGCTGTTAAGAATATAACATCTGGAGCCACATTATAAAGTTCTAGGCCCTTCACCATTCATCACTGAATTTGGTCCTTGGATGAATTAATTAGATACTCAGTGCTTTGTTTCTTCATCTGAAAACTGGAAATCACAACATTATCTGCCTTTTGAGATAGTTTTGATTGTTAAATGAGGTACCATTGTGTATTACATAACTTTTAGATTAGTGCCTAGAAGAAAATGATTTCTTATTGAACATGAATATATTTTGGTGGATGAAAAGGAAACAAAAAGTTAACATAAAGCTTTTTTAAAAAGCTATAAAGCTTTTAAAAAATGTATTTTTGAATAAATCTTTCTAATAAAAAATTTGCTTACTATAGGTGTTTGTTTCTGTAGCTTTTAAAATAATGTCATAATTTTTTTTGTATAAATTATCATGACATCACAGCTTCCCAGGATTATCATAATAGGTGTAAACTTTCCCGTAAGCATTTGACGTCAATTCCCATTGATATAGAAGTGCTTATGAGCCAGTACTTCATGGAACTATTCAACCTCAAAAACCATTTTTAGATAAATCATCCAGGACAAATACAGTGCCTGGAATTCAGGTCATACCAACTGAGGAAAAGTGACTGATTTTTAAAAATATATTTAGTCATTGTCTGTTTTAATTATGCAATTTATTTGTAGGCTGACATGTAGTGAAGCCCATTTGCAAATTTAATTTTTCATATTGGTGAAGAAATTTTAGTTTTAAACAGTGGGTTGGGTATATTTATAATTATTTAGTAAATCTGCAATGAAAAATACTGTTGTGTTTCTCCTCATATTACTCTAAGAAGAACTACAAGGCTGAATCCCAATAATGCAGTGTATACCTGATATTGATATACATAAGAATGGCAAGATTATAAAAATTGTTAAGAATGATTAGAAAAAGATAACAGGACACCAGAACACCCCCTCTTTCAGGAGATCTTTCTATACGCTGAGTGTTTTGAGAATCTGACATTTAAAAATAGTTACAATCTGAAGAGAAGAAATTACTGTAGGGAGAAATGAATTTGCCTTAATAGGCATAGCTGCTTGGGGTGTGATTTTCCCCTCCTTCAAACGGGATGCAAAAAAATCATAGAAAGCCATCACAAAGAAATGAGTTCAGTTTAAGAAAAGAAATTTACTTAAGACTTAGAATGAGCTTCTCTATTTTGTGCATGTGCTCAATATTTTCGTATTTATATATATCTCTTGGTAAATATTTATCTCACTGGGACTGAGAAGTTTCATTGAAAAGATACATCCTAAGTTTCTCAAACTAACTTCAAATATCATACAGATGGCTGATTTCATAGTAGTGAAGATAAAGGTAATGAATCTTGTTAAAATTTTCGTGATTGTATAGCATTTGTCTTTTCAACAAAGTGCTTTGTTAAATTCACCTGAAACAACCTGTATTATATACATTGTCAATGCATAGTGCAGGTGGGCATGATTACTGTTACAGGTTTCAATACAGGCTCTTCTTCCCAGGTTACCTGCCACTCTAGAAGTTATAGAAATTTAAGTTTCAGTTTACTAGAAATTTAAGTTTAAATCACATAAAGGATACAATAGAAAGCCTTTCAACCTCTACCCCTAGTCAGAAATCCCTGCATTTCATCTTATGGCCGTCTTTCCTAAACTTAAGTAATGTAAACCACATTTAACCAGTTAAATAGCTTAAAGCTAAAGTATCTATAAATTATCAAGCTAATAAGATTGAAATTATCCATGGGATTTCCCAGACAAGAATACTGAAGTGGGTTGCTATTTTCTTCTCCAGAGGGGATCTTCCCGACCCAGGAATCAAAACTGGATCTTCTACATTGCAGGCAGATTCTTTGCTAACAGAGCTATAAGAGAATCCCATATTTGCTTTTAAATATTCAGCTATTAAATGAAGACTTAGGTATTCCCATTCAAAAATTGCATTTAAAAGGATTATTTATTATAAGTCCATATCAGTGCAATTGAAAAATCTTTGAGTGTTTTCTCTTTTTAAAATTTTTAACTGAAGGATAATTGTTTTACAATATTGTGTTGTTTACTGCCATACATTAACATGAATCAGCCATAAGTATACATGAGTGTTTTATGTTTGTAAGCCATGTACAAATACAATAGACATACAATTTGACCTGTAAATCTTGGAAAAGACAAACAAATAGCTCTAGAGTGTTAGGGAGAATGACAAGGATGTTGTTGTAGGATTAGAGAATTATTTAAATCCACCTATCTGGTTTCTTAGTAACAAAAAACCAGTCATTGCAGAATAGGTATGCTTTGTCTTCTTTTAAGTCATTGGTCCAATTAATAAAGTGGGACCATACAATATAAAATATGACCATTTTCAGGAATTGTCTTGGGATTCACTCAGTGGATGACCACTGCTAAATCAATTACAGGGTAATCCACATCTATCATGGAGACAGTCAAATGAATGGCTAGACTGCTAATTTCCCATGTAAAACTTCAATTTCAATACTCCAATTTCTCTGTCATAGGCTTTCTATTTTGTGCTTTAAATCATGTTTTGCTGTATTTTCTGTAATGCTTAACCATGTGTGTAGCTCAGGACTTCACACAGTGTGGATGCTTTAAAAAATTTCGTTGAGCTGTTTCTTCAGTAATTCATATTATCACTTGTTCTGTCAGACCTCTTTACAGCACCATTTACCATCCTTGAAGTAGAGGGGGAGTTCTGTGTGATTTTAAAAAGTGTCTTTTGTCATACTAGTGGTGTGCTTGCTGCCCATAAGTGAATCATGCAGATTCTACATTGTTATTCATTCAAAGTAAATTAAATAACAGGAAAGCCGTTTACTTAAACCTTAACCTCCAGTGAGGAGGAGAGATAATAATCATAAGACTGATAGTTCTTGTGTGTGTGCGTGAATGTGTGTGCATGTGAGTGTGAGCATGTGTGTGTGTGTGAGTGTGTGTATGTGCATGTATGTGTGAATGCCTGTGTGGATGTGTGGGTGCATACATGCACAGGCATACAGGTGCATAAGTGCATGTGGAACCCTGCCAGGCAGTGAGCTCTGTGCTTTCCATGTGCAGAATTCTTTGAGTCCCTAAATCCCTCTATGGTGCTGTTATTATCCTCTTTTTGAGAGGGACCAAGATGGCAACATAGGCTCCCGAACGTCTTGTAGGAGCAGCTCACGGCGGCACCACTTGCATAGCTACAAATACAGAGCTGAGAGAAACCCGGAAACTAGCTGAGCGACTCCTCCACTTCAGGTGAATGAGAAAATACCAACATCAAAGTGGGTAGAAAAAGCTGAGACATCCTCTCCCCAGAAACCCCACTCCTGGCACGGAGCCGTATACTTAGGAGGGAACCCCTAACTCCTAGCTTCTTTCTGAGGAGTGAATGGTTTGAAGCGCACCTCAATGGACCAACTTTTGAGGCTTCCATGTGAGGGACGCTTCTGAAAGTCAAAGGGGCTTATGTCCACAAAACCATCTGGGCTATAGCAAACAAAGAAGCAGTTCTTAACAGGCGCTCAAGAACTAACCAAATTATCACCCCGGGGCTCAACACAGGAGGAGAGGCAAAAATGCCCATGCTCTCAGTCTTTACTTGGAAGGGATTTTATTACATGCTTCACATGATGCTTCCTTTCTCAGGTCTAATTTGCCTGTGTCTAGGAGCAAGCTGTGATTCTCCATGATGTCAGGAGAAGCCAGTGGGCACTTCCACTGCTTCCTTCCTCCATTGCACTCTAACAATAAAACTAGATCACCAACATCTTTCTGGAAATAGCTCATTTAAAGACCCTGGGTCCCAGTTTTTATGACAGCCACCTGAGGGGTGTGACCATCAGATCGCCTGGCTCTGACAGCCAATAGAGCTTGCATTCACAACTCCAACAGAACTACAGCAGAGCTGTTTTGTTCTTTTGCTTTTTTTTTTTAAGTTGAAGTATAGTTATAATATTGTGTCAGTTTCAGGTATACAGCGAAGTGATTTGTGTGTGTGTGTGTATGTGTATTCTTTTTCAGATGCTTTTCCATTTAAAGTTATTACAGAATTGAGTATAGTTCTTTGTGTTACACATTAAGCCCTTGATTGCTTTTTGTTTATATATCAGTTCGCTCAGTCATGTCTGCCTCTTCGCGACCCCATGGACCACAGCACTCCAGGCCTCCCTGTCCATCACCAACTCCTGGAGTTTACTCAAACTCATCTCCATTGAGTCGGTGATGCCATCCAACCATCTCATCCTCTGTCATCCCCTTCTCCTCCTGCCTTCAGTCTTTCCCAGCATTAGGGTCTTTTCAAATGAGTCCGTTCTTCCCATCAGGTGGCCAAAGTATTAAAGCTTCAGCATCAACATCAGTCCCTCCAATGAACACCCAGGACTGATCTCCTTTAGGATTGACTGGTTGGATCTCCTTGCAGTCCAAGGGACTCTCAAGAGTCTTCTCCAACAACACAGTTCAAAAGCATCAATTCTTCATTGCTCAACTTCCTTTATAGTCCAATTCTCACATCTATATATGATTACTGGAAAAACCGTAGTCTTCACTAGATGAACCTTTGTTGGCAAAGTAATGTCTCTGTTTTTTAATTTGCTGTCTAGGTTGGTCATAACTTTCCTTCCAAGGAATAAGTGTCTTTTAATTTCCTGGCTGCAGTTACCATCTGCAGTGATTTTGGAGCCCCAAAATAAAGTCATTCACTGTTTCCACTGTTTCCCCATCTATTTCCCATGAAATGATGGGACCAGATGCCATGATCTTAGTTGAGCTTTGAGCCAACTTTTTCACTCTCCTCTTTCACTTTCATCAAGAGGCTTTTTAGTTCTTCTTCACTTTCTGCCATAAGGCTGGTGTCATCTGCATATCTGAGGTTATTGATATTTCTCCTGGCAATCTTGATTCCAGCTTGTGCTTCTTCCAGTCCAGCGTTTCTCATGATGTACTCTGCATATAAGTTAAATAAGTCACAATACATAGCCTTGATGTACTCCTTTCCCTACTTGGAACCAGTCTGTTGTTCCATGTCCAGTTCTCACTGTTGCTTCCTGACCTGCATACGGGTTTCTCAAGAGGCAGGTCAGGTGGTCTGGTATTCCCATCTCTTTCAGAGTTTTCCACAGTTTATTGTGATCCACACAGTCAAAGGCTAAAGCAAAAATAAATGTTTTTCTGGAACCCTCTTGCTTTTTCCATGATCCAGAAGATGTTGGCAATTTGATCTCTGGTTCCTCTGCCTTTTCTAAAATGAGCTTAAACATTTGGAAGTTCACGGTTCACGTATTGCTGAAGCCTGGCTTAGAGAATTTTGAGCATTACTTTACTAGCATGTGAGATGAGTGCAAATGTGTGGTATTTTGAGCATTCTTTGGCATTGCCTTTCTTTGGCCACTTCATTATTCTTGCCTTGAGAACCCCATGAACAGTATGAAAAGGCAAAAATATAGGACACTGAAAGATGAACTCCCCAGGTTGGTAGTGCCCAATTTGCTACTGGAGATCAGTGGAGAAATAACTCCAGAAATAATGAAGAGATGGAGCTAAAGCAAAAACAACATCCAGTTGTGGATGTGACTGGTAATAGAAGCAAGGTCTGATGCTGTAAAGAGCAATATTGCATAGGAACCTGGAATGTTAGGTCCATGAATCAAGGCAAATTGGAATTGGTCAAACAGGAGATGACAAGAGTGAACATCAACATTTTAGGAATCAGTGAACTAAAATGGACTGGAATGGGGGAGTTTAACTCAGATGACCATTATATCTACTACTGTGGGCAAGAATCCCTTAGAAGAAATGGAGTAGCCATCATAGTCAACAAAAGATTCTGAAATGTTTATATATATATATATATAATTAGTGTGTATATGTTAATTTCAAACTCCTAAATTATCACTCCTCTCGATGATTACCCCTTTGGTAATCATTAGCTTAATTTTGTGTCTGTGAGTCTCTTTCTGTTTTGTATATAAATTCATAGCTTTTATTTAAATTTTTTAAAGTTTCAGCCTTATTGAGGTGTAATCAACATGTAAAATTATGATATTTAAGGTGTATATTGTGATGATTTAATGCATGTATACAAATCAAAGGATTTCTATGTTGTTGAACATGGCAGTATTACCTTTCTCATCACTGAATAAAATTCCACCGTATGTATGTAATATAGGTGCATACACATTTCACCTTTAGCCATTCATTCTTTGGTGGGCACTTAGGTTTCCCTATTTTGCCTATTGTGAATAATGATGCCATGAACATGGGGATGCAGATGTCTCTTTGAGATCCTCTTCTCAGTTTTTGGATATATATGAAGTAATAGAAGTTCTGGGTCATATGATAATTCTATTCTTAATTTTTTAGAAACTTTCATACAGTCTCTTCACTGACTGTACCAATTATATTCCTACCCGCAATGCACAGGGTACCCTTTTGTCTATATCCTCACCAATACTTGCAATCTCTTGTCTTTTTGATGAGAGACACTCTATCAGGTGAGAGACAATACATCATTGTAGTTTTAATTAGCATATTCCTAGTGACTGGTGATGTGGAGTACTCTTTCATATATCTGTTACCATTTGTATGTCTACCTTGAAAAAATATCTATCACATCTTTGTCCCATTTTGTAATTGAGTTATTATTTTTTTGGTTGTTGAGTAATGTAAATGTCATTTATATTTTTGATATTAACCCTTTTGGATATGTGGTTTGCAAATATCCTCTCTCATTGCATAGGTTGCCCTTTTGTTTTGTTGGTTTCCTTTGCTGTGCAGAAGCTTTTAGATTCTTGTAGTCCACTTTTTATTTTGGTTTCCTGTGTTTTGATATTATATCTAAAAAAATCTTTGCCAGAAACAAAGTCAAGGAACTTGGACTTCTCAGGTGACACAAGTAGTAAAGAGCCCACAGGAGATATAAGAGACAAAGGTTTGATCTCTGTGTCGGAAAGGTCCCTTGAAAGAGGTCAGGGCAACCCACTCCAGTGTTCTTGCTGGGAGAATCCCATGGACAGAGGAGCCTGGAGGGCTACAGTCCATAGCGTCGCATAGAGTTGGACCCGACTGAAGCGGCTTAGCAAAGCACAGTATGAAATGAGGAAGTGTGCCACCAGCTTTGTTCTTTCTCAAGATTGCTTAGGCTGTTTGAAGTGTTTTGTGATTTTACACCAATTTTAGGACTTTTTCTATTTCTGTAAAAAGTGTCATTGGATTTTTGATAGAGATTACATTTAATCAATAGATTGCTTTGGGTAGAATGGTCACTTTCAAACATTAATTCTTAGAATCCATGAGTACAGGATATCTTTTCATGTGTCTGTGTCTTCTAAAGAACCAGGTGTTAGCATGTTGATGTTTGGCAGAAACGAACACAATACTGTAAAACAATCATCCTTCAATTAAAAATAAATAAATTTAATTTAAAAAGAAGAAGTTTTTAAATGGGAACAGGAGTACCTCACCCCTGCACCATGATTATACACCCATATTCAACACAGAAGAAACAGGCAAAATTGCCCATGTCCTAGTTTTTCCTGGGTGGAGGCTTAACTGCATACTTTTCCAGCTGATACTTGAGGATCTGGCTTCTAATTACCCTGCTAGATACCCTGCTAGGTGCCCGCTGCAAGCATTCCGTTTGGTGTACTGACAGGTCTTGGCACACCCTCAAATACTGGGGGCCACTGAGAACAAAGACTGCAGCTTGGACAATCACAAAGGACTGAGACAAAACCCAGAGCTTGAACTGCACTGACTGATAGACTTCGTCTCCTACAAGAGAGCAGTGTGTCAAGATTAGGAGAGGTGGCTGTCTTATCTAATTTTCAGAAACCAACTTGGAAAGGCAAGGGAAAGGAAGAAATATAGGAATATGTTCTAAACAAAAGAACAAGATAAATCTTTTTTTTTAAGATAAATCTTTAGAAAATGATCTTAGTGAAAAGGGGATAGGTGATTTACTGAAAAGAGGGTTCATGCAGACAAGCCAAAGAAAGCAGAGGTAGCTAGGTTTATATCAAAGAAAATAAACTTTAAGCCAAGATGGCAACAAGAGAGAAAGAAGGCCATTGTATGATAATAAAGAGGTCAATTCATCATGATTATATAACAATTATAAATATTTATACACCCAATGTCAGAGTACATAATTGTATAAAGCAAATATTAACAGATCTGAAGAGAAATACAGACAGGAGTACAGTATTCGGGGACTTCAATACCCAACTTTCAATCATGGTTGATTATCCAGAGAGAAAATCAATAAGGAAAGAGTGGACTTAGGCTACATGATAGATGTAACAAGCATACACAGAACATTCATTCTAACAATAACAGGATACACATTCTTCACAATGCCCATTGAACATTTTCTGGGACAGATTAAATGTTAGGCCACAAAACAAGTCTTCAGTTCAGTTCAGTCACTCAGTCGTGTCCAAATCTTTGCAACCCCATGAATCGCAGCACGCCAGGCCTCCCTGTCCATCACCATCTCCCGGAGTTCACTCAGACTCACGTCCATCGAGTCAGTGATGCCATCCAGCCATCTCATCCTCTGTCATGCCCTTCTCCTCCTGCCCCCAATCCCTCCCAGCATCAGAGTCTTTTCCAATGAGTCAACTCTTTGCATGAGGTGGCCAAAGTACTGGAGTTTCAGCTTTAGCATCATTCCTTCCAAAGAAATCCCAGGGCTATCTCCTTCAGAATGGACTGGTTGGATCTCCTTGCAGTCCAAGGGACTCTCAAGAGTCTTCTCCAACACCACAGTTCAAAAGCATCAAATCTTCGGCACTCAGCTTTCTTCACAGTCCAACTCTCACATCCATACATGACCACTGGACAAACCACAGCCTTGACTAGATGGACCATTACTTTGTTGGCAAAGTAATGTATCTGTTTTTGAATATGCTATCTAGGTTGTCATAACTTTCCTTCCAAGGAGTAAGAGTCTTTTAATTTCATGGCTGCAATAACCATCTGAAGTGATTTTGGAGCCCCAAAATAAAGTAATTCACTGTTTTCACTGTTTCCCCATCTATTTCCCATGAAGTGATGGGACCAGATGCCATGATCTTAGTTTTCTCAATGTTGAGCTTTAAGCCAACTTTTGCACTCTCCACTTTCACTTTCATCAAGAGGCTTTTCAGTTCCTCTTCACTTTCTGCCATAAGGGTGGTGTCATCTGCGTATCTGAGGTTACTGATATTTTTCCTGGCAATCTTGATTCCAGTTTGTGCTTCTTCCAGCCCAGCATTTCTCATGATGTACTCTGCATATAAGTTAAATAAGCAGGGTGACAATATACAGCCTTGACGTACTCCTTTTCCTATTTGGAACCAGTCTGTTGTTCCATGTCCAGTTCTACTGTTGCTTCCTGACCTGCATATGGGTTTCTCAAGAGGCAGATCAGGTGGTCTGGTATTCCCATCTCTTGAAGAATTTTCCACAGTTTATTGTGATCCACACAGTCAAAGGCTTTGACATAGTCAATAAAACAGAAATAGATGTTTTTCTGGAACTCTCTTGCTTTTTCGATGATACAGCGGATGTTGGCAATTTGATCTCTGGTTCCTCTGCCTTTTCTAAAACCAGCTTGAACATAAAACAAGTCTTAATAATTTAAAAAGATTGAAATCATATCAGGCATCTTTTTCAAGCACATCTGGAAGCCAACTGCAAGAGGAAAAAGTGAAAATTCACAAATATGTAGAGATTAAGCAGCATGCTCCTTAACAACAACTGGATCAAAAAAAAAAAAAAAAAAACTTGAGACAAATGAAGGTGGAGACACAACATACCAAACTTATGAGGTGCAGCAGAATCAGTTGGAAGACAGAAGTTGGTAGTGATAAATGCCTACATTTAGAAAAAGGAAGGATCTCAAATAAATGACCTAGCTTTAGACCTCAAGGAACTAGAAAAAAAAAAGAACAAACTAAGCTCATTAGTAGAAGGAAGAAAATAACATAGATCAGAGCAGATCAAAACCACAGTGATATGGTACCTTACACCTGTTAGGATGTCTGTTATAAAAAAGACAAGAGCTAAATGGGGGCAAGGATGTGAAAAATGGGAACTTGTGAATTGTAGGTGGGAAAATAAATCAATGTGACTTCTGTATGAAGCAGTATGCAGATTCCTCAGAAAATTCAGAATACTGTATGATCCCAGATTCTGGCTTCTGTGTGTGTATACATATATATCCAAAGGAAAGGAAGTCATGATCCTGAGTGTTTTTACTCCCATGTTCATGACAGCATTGTTCACAATAGCCAAGGTATAGAAACAACCTAAGTGCCTGTGAACCAATGAATGAATAAAGAAAATGCATCTCCTCTGTCCTTGAACTTCTCCAGGGAAGAACACTGAAGTGGGTAGCCACTCCCTTCTCCAGGGGATCTTCCCAACCCAGGGATCAAACTTTGGGTCTCGTGAATTGTGGTTAGATCCTCTACTGTCTGGGCCACCAGGGAAGCCATTATTCCCACGCCCACACCCACGTAACAGGATGCATCTCCACCTCAGCATGCAAACATTCTCTGGCCACTGCAGAGCATCTGCTTCTCCTTGCCCTTCAGCCTAAGTTGCATTTTTCATTCTAGACATCCTGTTCTGTGTCCTCTGGTGGGTACCCTTTGGGAACCAGGGAGTAGCTCTCACTCTAGGCAGGAGCATTAGCTGCAAGAGACAGCTGTGAGGTCACTGTGAGTCCCACCCATGACCTGCCAACAGTGTTGATCCAAAAGGAGCGTTCTCCTTTTTGTGGCCTCCACCACTCTGCAATTACCTGGGACACACACACACACACACACACACACACACATACATACATATATATATATATATATATATATATTTAACTCAGCCTTGAAAAGAAGGAAATTCTGTGGTTTTTAATAATATAGGTGATCCTGGAGGGGATTAAACTACGTAAAATAAGTAAGAGAAAAAAAATACTGCATGGTTTTATTTATATATGGAATTAAAAAAATAGTTGAACTATCAACAGTAGTGGGAGAATTAGGTAGAGGCTGGTAAAAGGATACACACTTTCATTTTTAAGATGAATATATTGTGAGGACCTGATACATAACATGGTGACATAGTAAGTAAAACTATATTTTATAATAGAAATTTGCTATGAGAGTAGAAGCGTTAAGTGTTTTCACAAAAATAAAATAATCAGATACATGAAGTGATGGGTATGTTAATTAAGTTGGTAATGGGAATTCTTTCATAATGTATATGTACCTCAAATTACCACACTGTACACTTTAAATATATTCTAATTTTGTGGATTACACCTCAGTGAAGGGATATTTTCATCCATTATTACATCAATTGCATTTTCTGCCCATTTCTTTCTTCTCCTGAGATCCTGGTAATGTACATGTTGTTGTTGGTGTTCAGTAGCTAAGTTGTGTCTGACTCTTTGTGACCCCATAAACTGCAACATGTCAGGCCTCCCTGTGCTTCACTATCTCCCTGAGTTTACTTAAACTCATGTCCATCGAGACAGTGATGCCATGCAGCCATCTTATCCTCTGTCGCCCCTTTTTCCTCTTGCCCTCAGTCTTTCTCAGCACCTGGGTCTTTCCAGTGAGTTTGTTCTTTGCATCAGGTGGCACAGTATTGGAGCTTCAGCTTCAGTATCAGCCTTTCCAATGAATATTCGGGACTGATTTCCTTTAGGATTGACAGGTTTCATCTCCTTGCTGTCCAAGGGACTCTCAAGAGTCTTCTCCAACACCGCAGTTCAAAAGCATCAATTCTTCAGCACTCAGCCTTCTTTACGGTCCAAATCTCACATCTTTACATGACTCCTGGAAAAACCATAGCTTTGACTATACGGATCTTTGCCAGCAAAGTGATGTCTTTGTTTTTTAATATGCTGCTAGGTTTGTCATAGCTTTTCTTCCAAGGAGCAGGCTTCTTTTAATTTCATCATTGCAGTCACCACCCACAATGATTTTGGACCCCAAGCAAATAAAGTCTATTACTGGTTCCATTATTTCCCCATCTATTTGCCATGAAGTGATGGGACCATATGCCATGATCTTCATTTTTTTTAATGTTGTGTTTTAAGTCAGCTTTTGCACTCTCCTCTTTTACCTTCGTCAAGAGGCTCTTGAGTTCCTCCTCACTTTCTTGCCATTAGGGTGGTGTCATCTGCATATCTGTGGTTACTGATATTTCTCCCTGTAATCTTGATTTCAGCTTGTGCTTCATCCAGCCTGGTACTTTGCATGATGTACTCTGCATAAAAGTTAAATAAACAGGATGACAGTATACAGCCTTGACATATTCTTTTCCCAATTTTGAACCAGTCTGTTGTTCCATGCCCAGTTCTAACTACTGCTTCTTGTCCTGCATATGGGTTTCTCAGGAGGCAGGTAAGATGGTCTGGTACTCCAGTCTCTAACACTGTGCTATTCCTTCACAGTGGAGAAACCGATAAATAACCTTCCAAGCAATAAACCATGATGAAATAAGATGTTAGTTTCTAGCCTATAAAATATGAAAATTGAACTAGATAAGGTCAAAGGGCCTGCCCATAGCCAGCATGTTGTGATTATTACTTTTTAAAGTCAGTTCCATAAGATTGTATCTTTTCTGGATCTTCCCCAACCTCCCAGCCTACATCTACTGATTCACGGATTGGAAACCAGTGGAATATTCCCCATGTGACAGTATGCTCAATTTAAGAGGTAGCTCTCCTTTCATCATCCAAGTCAAATTTGGCTAGGTTTTAGATCATGTTTGATATAAGTTTGAACTATTTTATTTTTATAAATCATAATATACTTAAGTCAAAAAAGTTTAATTACAAAGTAGGAATACATTTTTTATGGGGCCATATGTCCTTTAAATGCAATTGGACTGTGTTTGTCTTTCCAATGCTTTGCAGTAAATGGATGTTCAGTAAATGTTTGTTGAATAAAATTAACATGACAAGGTGTTTTTAAATACCAGTTTACATAAAAGTCTGTGATTGAACATGGACTTATATTTACTGTATGTAATCTATGGTATTACATTATTCAAGCTCTGCTTCTCATAATTTTTTGTTTGTATAAGATTTATCTTATTTCTATTTGTAGAAGGTCAACAAAGGTCTTGCTTGTAATCACTGATTCAGGACTATTATTTTAGAAAGACACATTTAAGTGTGTAACATCCTATTTTCTTTAAGCATCTGGCCCAGTATTCACCAGACCATTTGCAGATTTAAGAGTCAAAAGTGGGAGAAAACCATGTGTTTCTTAGAGATTATATGGGTCCTGTTGTTACTGGTTTGTACAACGTTCAGGAAATGAGATTTTAGGGAATTTTATTGATTGAATTTGTGTAGTAGAAAAACCATTTTGGAGAAGTACTGGGGACAGGCATTTATTACAGTTCTGTGGGGTCTGAGTGATACGCCTGAAAGGATGCTTGAAACCACAAGAAGTGAGTCACTTCCCTAAAGTGCCACAGTTATTTACCAGCAGAGTAAGGGCTGGGTGAATTTAAACATCTTTATTCCCTGTCCACTTATCTTTCCAATGGCTTGCATTCATAGGCTGATTCATTGACTCATTTTCTCATTTATTAAAAAAAAACAATTATTTACTATGCATACACATATTTTAAGCACTTTGATGGATTCCAGAGATACATGAGCGAGCTAAACAAACAGGACTTCTGCCATTGTAGGTTTACTGACCTTTGGCTTTTCTTTGCAGTGAATGAGTATTATTAAATCACTGAATTTAGTTTGAGAGTACATGTTTCTATGGCAAAAGAGATTTAGTTGAAAGTTAAGAAATTATTTCTTTCTGTATTCCCATAAATTGTAGATTTTTTTGACTAATGGAAATTTATAGGACAAGTTCATTTTTCTATCACTATCTTTTTAGATTAAGTATACAATGATCCTTATGAAGTTTCTGAAAATTTAGAACTGGGGGCCAAGAGGCATCTTAGAGAAATGAGCATGAGTTTATAAAGCAGTTATTTTTAAGTTTTCCTCCAAAATAGAAAATACTGAGTTGCAAGGGTCAGAGATAAGGATCAGCCATCAATTCCCAACCTAAACTTTTCTTCTTCCATTATCAAACCTTGGGGATTGTGTGGTAGTCTTGTTAAGAAAGTGGTTTCTTCTTTAAATCTCACTAATGTTGTAAGCAATTTTTTAAAAGCCAGCCAAACTAAGTGCTCATGATCAATTATTTCAATTCTTCCTGGTTCTTACTTTTCTATCTAGGCTGGATCTTTAGTTTCCTGTTTGTCTGTAATAAAGATATCTAAGAAATTCTCTCTCTCTCTAGAATGTTTACAATGTAACTACTCTTCCTAAATATATTTGACTTTTAAAATGAGAGTAAAAGTAAAGCTGAAACCCTGCCACCCCCGCCGTATTGCTAAACTATGGGATTTGAAAGGCAGGATAACTCTCACATCACATCACTTAGGAATAAAGTTAGCCTCTGTATCAAATGTGTCTTTAAGTGATGTACACTACTTTTGCCTAGTTCCTTAGGTTCCACTGTATATGAAATGTGGAGTTACTCTTCACATTTTTTATTATGTTTTTAATTTGTTCATTTTTAATTGAAGAATAATTGCTTTATAATATTGTGTTGGTTTTTGTCATTCATCAACATGAATCAGTCACTGGTATACATATCTCCCCTCCCTCCTGTACCTCCACCCCATCTCTCACCCCATTCCACCCCTTAGGTTGTCACAGGGTCCTTCGAGTTCCCTGCGTCATATAGCAAATTCTCATTGGCTATCTATTTTACATATGGTAGTGTATATGTTTTCATGTTACTCTACTCTTCAGATTTTTAATATCAGTTGCATGTTGTTTGATACTTATTTAATGAAAGTGAAAGTGAAGTTGCTCAGTTGTGTCTAACTCTTTGTGACCCCATGGACTGTAGCCTACCAGGCTCTTCTGTCCATGGGATTTTCCAGGCAAGAGTACTGGAGTGGGTTGCCAAAGCCAGGGATGAAACCCCGGGTCTCCTGCACTGCAGGCAGACACTTTACCATCTGAGACACCACGGAAGAAATTGAGGCAAAAATATGTGGCTGTTTGGCATCAGTTTTCATTAGAATTTGACATTTGAAAAGTTGTAGATACTCTGAATTTACTGTATTGCATGATTTTTAAAAGAAAACTTTTTTTTTCTGTTACAATTGTAGTTGGGTTGGTTTAGTAAAATTGATATTTATTGGATAATTGAGAAATGCTTTGAACATTAACTGGCCTTTGTTTTGCTAAAGGCAGTGATTTTTCTAATGTAAACAGATCAGGAAAAGATGTACTGTCTAATCCTTTTGGGTTTCTTCCCTCCTTCTGGGTTCCCTGTTGTATTTCCAGGGGCTTTTTCTTTTTTTTGCATTAACATCTGTTCAATTTAATCCTGACTCTACAATCCCTAACAACTGGGAAAATGTATGGCAAATATGAAAATTGCTCAGAGCAAGGTAGAGATAATTAAAGGTGTTCATTACTAATAAAATAAAAAATAATTAAGTTTATTTTTAGTTCAGAAAATTGAATGCTGAAAGAGGATTAAAAGTAATATTCAATTAAGATGTATGCGTGCACACTCGTGCATGTGTGTGTTCATAGTCTCCCATCCTATTACAGAATAAGAACATGAAGACAGACTATAGCAGATAAATTTAGTCATTAAGAAGTATTCTAGTCTTGGGGGGTTTGGAGACCCTCTTTAATTTATAAATTCTACTGCATATCACCTTGTGTGAGAATAATCTCGAGATATAACAGGGCAGAGAACGAGCAGCCAATAAGGAGAAAGGGAACATTCATAGACAGCGGTAACCAGTAGGTTTCACCAGAATTTGTAGCCGACAGTGTTATTAACACATTGAAATCACAGTAGATGTATCACAGAGGAGCTGAGAGACATCCAGGGGCATGTATATCAACATTCTCTGCATTTAAGCTGTAAACACACTCCTTAATAGCTGTCTGGCTTTGCACACATTTTGTAAAACAGGCTTTTTTTTTTTTTACTGACTTATATTTTTATTACCCCCCAATTCATTATTTTATATACATAACTCAAAACTTTCATTTTTACCTGTGCCCTAATTGGTTAGACATATGTACAACTCTTTTAATATTTGCCTACTCTCTCCCATCCTTTCCTTCTTCATCCTCATCCATCCCCCAATCACCTGTTCCCAGGTTACCAAGTCTGAATATAGAAAGAGTGTGCAGCTGCTACAGTTTCTAGAAGTGGGTTAGGCAGGTCATTGATGAACAATGACCCATCAAGGACTTTAGTTGGCTGAAGGGAGAGACAGACAGGTATCAGCTTTCCAGTTGGAGGGGAATTGTATTCTGAATGGTAGTAATTGCCCTGAATCAAGCTCAGTGCTTCAACGACAGCCACTCATACCTGTCCAGTCTCCTCCCTTGTCTTATTACTGGTCCAGCAGTTAAATAGCTGTCGAGCACCGTCTCCTGTCTCATTTTCCCTGAGTTCCAACAGCAGTAGTAACAACAGCAGCTGTAGAAGCGGCAGCCAGAGATAGGCAAGGCTGTTGCTTGCAGCCGCTGAGTGGATCGCCTCCTCCTCGCTACACACACACACACACACACACACACACACACACACACACACACACACTTCAATATCAACGCATCTCGCTATAAATCAAGGACTCAAAGACATGAGAGAAGAGCATTAGTCATGGACAACAGGTATTTCATCTCTGACAAATTCCTCCTGATGCTTATTGGTATGGATAATAAAATAATCATTCGTGATACCTAGTGGGAGCCTGGAGGCGGCCGCGGTAGAGGAGGAGGGAAGTGGGAGGAGTGAGGGGTGGGGAGGGGGGCTGCCAAAGATGACTTTGAGGATCCGGAAACCTCCAGCTTTCAGCCTCCGCGGTTTTTGAGTTGCAAATTGTCAGGAACCGGGAGGCTGCCGGCAGCCCGTGTTGTTGACTGGAAGTGGATTTCCATCTCTCAGACACTAGTTAGACTGGGCTGGGTGTTCTGGAAGGGGGGTGGAAGTCGAGAGGAGGAGATGCTGTGAGCAGAGTTCTTGAAGCTCCACTCCTCTGGGGAAGCCGAGCTGTGAGGGAGCCTTCTGACTGAGCGGAGCGTGTGAATTGGAAGGGATCCTGTTAGCTGGCGAGTCCCGGTTCCTCTCCGGAAAAGCAGTCGCTCTGGCTTCAGAGCTGTGCCCAGCCTTCGCCTGCATCACACTGCAGTAAGTTCAGCTCGACACGGTTGGTAATTTGAGTGGCTTCTGGGTATGTGGTGCGGGGGGAAGGGAAGCTGACCAGAAATGGCGAGGAAAGTTAGAAAAGCAGAGCTTTGGATTCTCCACGAGATATTGAATCGGTTTGTCTCGTTGACTTCTGTCCTAGTTAGGCTGTAACCGAGTTACTCTCAGTTAGGTACCTACGGACACTGCTTGTCGGGTAGGTCTGCAGGAAGCACCCTGTTTATGGTGATTTTCGGCAACAACACTGGTAAATGCGTTTTCTAGATTTATTTACAAGAGTGGGCTTCTGAAAGTTACTAATGCATAACAGCTTGCATTTTCTACAGAAAATTTGTGAGGAGGCTGGCTTAGATTTTCAAATGCCCAGTTAATTAAGTTTCATTCCAGACTTATTCCTAACCTGTACAAAAGCCATCAAACAAAACAAGAGTCTTTGATTTACTTTATTAAGACGTGAAGTAGATCTTTAAATAATTGCTAGGCAACAACCTGAGGCAACACTGATGATGTGAGAAACATTCAAGTACTCTTTAGTGGGTACAGGATTCCCCCACTTTCTTACTACTGCAATAATCTCTTCCACTTGCTAAACGGTGCCTTCTTTGAAATTTCTAAGTGTTGATTTATTACGTACATGGATTTATACTTAGATCCAAGCAGCATTGTGTTCACGGCAAAAAAAAAAACCAAAAAAATTGAGGCTTAAAAAACTTTTTTTAAAAAAATGACTTCTACTGGTTGCTCAAATTGCAGATAACCAACTTTTAAAAGGATGTAGAAACAGGTCAGCTCATTGTAAAGCAAATGACCAAATGAATGCGAATACAAGCAGAACATGAAAGGTCTTTTTCAAAAAGGAAACCAGGAATAATCTAAGAACACTGGGGTATTTCTAACCAGGTCCTCTTTTACACTGACTAGATTTTTATAATGAAGAAAAAAAGGGGACTCTCTCAAGCAGAAAGAATATGTCACAAAAAAACTAGATTTAGCTACAGGATCCTTGAAGACAATACTATGTTTCTATAGTTTTAAAAGAGAAATATCTCTTTTAATATCTCCAAATATTTTAGTTTTCAGTTTTATCAATATTTCTCTAACCACCTAATCATGTTTTATTATAAACATATTCTGAATATAATTTAATAACTTTATGCATCTTAGGGATCTCCAGGTATATTTGTGTTCTTATTGCTATATCCAGCTTTTTGGAGGTAATCCATTCCAGACATGCATAATTTCTCAGTGCAAAAAAACTTACATCACAAAGTCAAATATAATCCAGGGGATATATTTGTTATGATAGTGCATGCATGATGGTGTTTAAAGTTTTTAGCAAAAAAGAAAAAACAATCTATACAAAGACTAAAATAATGTTTGTTGTGAGTTTATAAGTAGTTCCCAGATAACTCTAGAATAAATCATTACCCGAACCTCAATAATTTAGCTAAAGAGAATAAAAATCAGCCTGAGAGCCTGGTTGAAATTGATAAGAATTTAGATTGAATAGGAGGCCTTCAGGATTTCTTTAAAGAAAAAACTTAGGTGGTATTGAGTTTGGGGAATACCTTTCTTTGCTTGGTATTTTGGTTGTCCTATTGGTAAACAAACCTCGTGTTATATCCGATGAGAAGATTTTCAAAGCCATTTTTGGAATAAAATAATTATTTTAAAGTTTAAACCATTGGTAAGGTTTCTTGGAACAGAGTCTGAACTAGACAAGTATCCTGTGACTCATGCTTTTCCTTGCACACGTGAAAGAAGGAAGAGTTGTGGCCAGACAAGCCAGACGAAGATCATCTGGTCCCTCAATCTAATTCTGCCTACCAATCATGACTGTGATGTTGATATCTAGGCTTGAAATGATATTTTAAGAATATCCTTTCCTGGGTGCTTCTCTTCCTGGCTGGCCTCAGGAATAGAACTGTACTTATGGATGCTTGGTACTCTAGCATTATTCTCTTTACAAGAGTAATGCCTTTAGTTTAGAAGCACCTGCCTGGAGAAAGCTCTAGACAAGATGTTGGAGAAGCCTCTTCCTAATGTTCCTCTTGCATCCATGGCATTTTCTTTCTCTTGCAAAACACCAACACAAAATATGACCTCCAGTAAGCATCCCACCCACCTGTTCATCCTTAAGGTATTAACTGTGAAGTAGGTTCAACTCCTTGATAGCTCCTTAAGTTATTTGCATGTATGGTGGTTTTCTCACTGTGTAACCCATCAGAAGTTCCTGGTTACGGTGAGTGCGGTAATGGCAGGACTTAGGTTAAGCACTTTGTTTGTTTGCTTTATAATTGTAGTCAATTTACAGTATGCGTTTCAAGTGTATAACATAGTGGTTCAGTATTGTTATGATTGCATTCCGTTGAAAAATTATAAAATGTTGGCTGTATAACCCGAGCTGTGTATTACATCTTTGTATTTTATTTATTTTAAACCAAGTCGTTTGTACCTTCTCCTGTCATGCCCTTCCCAAGGTTAAGCACTTTGAATATGTTTTCTCACTTATGGGATAAGAGCTACAGGTAAGAGATGGCATTCTCTCCCATTTATAAGAAATTCAGCCCCAGAGGGAATAAGTAAATTACCAAAGGAACATATTTAGTAAATGGTGGGCTTGGATTAGCCCTCAAGTGTGACTAGCTCCAACTCTTCATCACTTTGTCACTTTGTTTTATTACAACAGTACTCTACCATGGATCAAGTGGAATGAACTTATTGTTTTGCAGATGGTATGGGCTCAGAGTGCTTGAAAAATTATATCAGTCAAGAGAGAACTCTCAGCTTTACTGATACCCAAGATTGAATCTGCTTAAATTGGAACCTAAATTGACCCCCAAACCAAATTTGGCGTACTTTACAATTCCAATTTCAGTGTTCTGCTCTGGCTTCATGAATCATGAAAATGAAGCCGAGGGCATCTTTGCTGGGAAGAAAGATGATGGAGTTAATGTGGGAGTAAAATAAGGAGATCACATGGTTGGAGGCTGGGCTGAGACCTTGTCTAGATTCTGTGCTCTGAGGAACTTTTAAAAACAACCTCTTCGGGCTGTGTGTGGGGTGGAGATGTTTAAAGACCCAGATAAAGCAGAGAATCAAAATGTCTCCTTAAATAGGTCTGATTATAAAAATTAGAGTAGCCTTGTGTTCAGATAATCTCCTTTGCGTGTGTGTGCGTGTATGTGTGTTTAAGAGTAAAGATGATGATTCAAAGAAAAGTAGGGAGAAAGACCAGATGATGACCGAAGAGGTAAAACAGTACTTGGAAATATCACTGGCTCTTGCATAATCACCTTCTGAAAATTTGCCAGGAAATGAAAGACCATCTTTAACTGGTGAGGATAAAAGCAAAATGGTTCATTTAGGTAAAATTTGAAGTGTTAAGGAGAATAACATGATTACTGTCATTTGTCGTCTCATCACAGAAGACAAATACTAACAAGGAATAAAATGAAAATGTTATGGGCATAATGCCAAACAATATTTTAAGATTGGTCTTTCTCAGCATGCTAAATTTAAACAGCTGAAATTCTTTTTTTTAAAGTATTATCTGAGTCAACAATTGGAAATGAAGAATTTGCCTTGTAACAGGGATTGCATTTTAAATTTGAAACACAATGTCCTTGACTCAGTTATTTCTTATTGGCAATATGCCAGTCACTACAGATTAAGGAGCACAAAAGCTGTCATCTTCAAAATAAGTGTATAAATATACATGCTCCGTAAGGAAAGGTGATGTTACTGAGCTGTTGTCATAGATCTGTATGGTGATGGGGCTTTGCAAACACATTCATGATGTCAGCCCCGATTCTTTCTGTTTTCTTTGTCATTTGTGATACTGCTGGTGGAGGTTAGGAATAGAGTTAGTTTCAAGGCTTGATTTTTGAATGTGGTACCTTGGCTTTCTTGCCTTCATATTTTAAAAATGGTGACAGTAACTTTTATTGTGTGCCTCCTACATGCTAGTTGCTTGTTTAAGCATCTTGAGCATAAAATCTTGAAAACACTCATATGGGATAATCCTATTATCATCATCATTTCCATTTTATACAGGGAACACTGAGGCACAAGAGGGTTAATTGACTTACCAGCCACAGTTAGAGATTAGGATCCAGCTGGGATGGGAACCCGACAGTCTGGCTCTGGAGCCCATGCTTTTAACCAAAAGCTTATCACTGGTTTGTTATGACCCTGCATGTTACAAGCTACTTGTTCATCTTTTTCGTTTCTGCTTATGGCTATTTTTGGGCTTCCCTGGTTGCTCAGATGGTAAGGAATCTGTGTGCAGTGTAGGAGACCCAGGGTTGATCCCTGGGTCGGGAAGATCCCCTGGAGAAGGCTATCTCTGTCTATAACTTCTTTCTGGATACAGTCAGTCTATTAGGTTTTACATGATGATGCATCTGTAACTCTTAATCTTCTGCTCTAGTATCATGACCTTCTTGAATTCTGTTTGTATTTTACCACTGGCCCCACTGTCCTTCTCAATGGTTCCACTGAAATGTGTGCTTGACTTTAAAATTGAATATGCCAGAGAAGGTTGAAATAATCTTATCTAAGGAAGCCAAGCCTTTTTCATCTCTGGGACTTCAGTGCTGCAGATAGTGTCTAATACATTATTGGAGTTCAATAATAAGTTACACTTTTGGTACACTGAATTCAAAGCTCTAATTCAGTTGTATGAAAAAAATAGATAGTCCCTTTCACAGGCTTTGTCGTTGTTCAGTCGCTAAGTCGTGTCTGCCTCTTTGCGACCCTATGAACTATAGCCTGCCAGGCTCCTCTGTATTCTCCAGGCAGGAATACTGGAGTGGGTTGCCATTTCCTTCTCCAGGGGATCTTATTGGCAGGCAGATTCTTTATCAGTGAGCCACAAGGGAGGCCCTTCACAGGCTTTACCCTTTGCAAAAAAAGGCTAGAGAATAGTCTTTCAGTTGTAAGTTGCAAGGTCTGAGCCATGTAGTATATTTTAATACACTGAATTCATAATTATTATAAAATTACTCACAAGATATTTCTCACCCTGTCTGGAACTGCATATCTAGAACATAGGAGATAATGTTTTCCGATATGATAGATGTCATACTTATTTCCAAATCATAATATTGAAGTTTTTAATGATATCTAGTTTATGGTACTAATGTATTTTTAAGGGGGAAAACAAATATTAGAATAAATTATCCATTAAAAATGTTTTGCTCTGTGGGACAATAAAGTTGCAAAAATGGTGCTTTTTATAAATTGTTGAACTCTTTTTTGCTTTTGAGGAAAAGTCTTGAGGCTTTGATTCAGTCATTGCTCAAAAATATTGAGTCATATCTGTGACCAGACGATAGAAACTTGCCTACCACTAGAGAAAAATGAAGAAATGGATGAAAGTGAAAGTGAAAGTTGCTCTGTTGTGTCTAACTCTTTGTGACCCCATGGACTGTATAGTCCATGGAATTCTCCAAGCAAGAATACTGGAGTGGATAGCCTTTCCCTTCTCCAGGAAATGTTTCCAACCCAGGGATAGAACCCAGTTCTCCTGCATTGTGGGTGGATTCTTTATCAGCTGAGCCACAAGGGAAGCTGGATAATGGGGGGAAAATCAATCCCCATTTCTCCTCCTCCAAAAGAAGCATTTTTTGTTTATGGGATAATTTGGGTTTTACTTGTTAAATGATTTTTAAAATTTCTTTCAGTAAGTATGTAAATATTATAACAATGTGAACTAGATGGACATCACATAAGGCTTTCCAAAATACAATATTTTTATTAAAAATATCATCTTAGGTCAAATGATTCTATTTCAGTCTCTTTCTAATCCACATGAATTAGTTATGAAATATTAAATAATAACCAGGAAAAGGACAGACTGAATAAGGAGTGCGGTAGCTATTTAAAATCTCTTTGAAATTCTGTCAACAGACTAATCTCTGGATAAGCTTACCCCACTGAGGTGGCTAGGCCTTCTTTTGTAATATAATTACAATTAAGTTGAAAGAATCTTAGCTCATATCATAGTTTGATGATTCATCTTGAAGATGTGGAGAAGTTGACTCCATGTATAATTTCTGAACATGCAACAATGCTCATTTGAATTTCATTATTCCCTTCTTAGCCACTACGATATAGGGGTTAAAACTTACATTTTATATTCAAATTGCCTAGCTGCAAACCTTTACTACTTGGATGACCTTGAGCAAGTGAGTTAAATTCTATGCTTTAGATTTCTCTTTGAAAAGCAGGGATAAATGAAAATGATACCCACTTCATAGAATTAAATGATTTAATCATGTAAGGGTCTGAGAACAGAAGGCGCATAATAAATATTTTAAAGTATTAGTTATTTATTATTTCCTATTAATTTTGGGGATGTTGTCTCAGGTAAAGAATGAAGTATCAATAACAGAGAAAATATTTGAAATAAAATCTAAATCTAAAAGTAGTTTTTATCTTAGTTTTATATTCTTAAAAATATGACTCATAAAATCTATTAAACGTTATAATCAACATTCTCTATAGAGAGTCTTCTTTTTATTTTTCCCAAAAGGCTTTTATTGAATTATTAAAAATGGTAACAGTTAACCCAGATCATTTAAATAACACATGTAAACACCACCCATAGAGTGGCTGGCAAAATTTTAATTCACCTCCTCTTAACTAGAATCATAATAAGAGGTCTTTCAATTTCATTCTTCTTAAAAATATAGTCACAGCTATCCCACTCCAGTATCATGCATGGAGGCTTCCACAGGCAGAGAGGCCTGACAGGCTACAGTCCATGGGGTTGCAAAGAGTTGGACACAACTGAGCGACTAACACACATACATCATTCATTTAAGGCACAGAATGATATTTTGTTTTCATTGATATTGACTACTCTGCTGTTTATACCCAAGCCTGCTGGGAAATGTGACCTCTTCTGTGAGGAGACTGATTACTCCCTAGATCAGCTCCTTTTGAATTAGATGAACTGGAAAGAGGAAGAAAGAGAGGTGCTGTGCAAAAGCATTATAGGATCCTTGACCTGAAAACAGACTTCAAGCACAAAAGATGAGTTTGTAGTTTATTCAGCAAGTTGTTTTGCTGAGACAGAGAATATAAGGAAAAGTTCTTCCTGGGCTTTTGACCAAGGAATCCCTTTGCTGCTGTCAAAAGACATAAGAGCTAGGGAATTCTCACTTGCCTGCTCTTTGTAGTATATGTGGTAGAGATTGTCAGCAACACTCAGCTATTTCTGGGAAATGTAAGGTTCAGTAGACATAATTATTAAAACCATCTTCTTAAGAAACACAACTCCCAATACCATGACACTGGATTCTGTTTCATCTCTCAGTCATGGAGGGGCTACTGTCCTTGTCAGGCACTGGGCCAGACTCAGGGAAGGCAGTGGAAAATAATAGACAAGTTCCTACAGTACTGAACTCATTTCATTGAGAGAGAAACAGGAAGCAGATACATTAAACAAAGACACCAGGGCATGATTTATTGTTGTGGTTGTTATTGTTGTAATACATGCTATGAAAAAAAACAAAAAGCTAGAGAACAAAGATCCCATTTACTGGAGGACAAACTGGTTTCAAGACCCATAAGAACTACTCCCCTTCACACTCCCTTTTTTTTCTTTTTCATTATAGAACAAATTTCTGGTGTTCACCGTGACTAGAAGGGGATTATACACCTGAGATAATCCTTAAAACCAAGACAGATGAACTCATGGTGAATCAGAATTTCAGAATTATTGAGCAAAACATTTTCATTCAGGCAAAAACATGACTCCCACATTGCTTTTCCCTTTACCTTTATATTACAGGATTATTCAGCTCGTGGCAGCTTTTAAAGATGAGAAAAATGCAAGTACTTAATGTTGCTTAGTAACTTCTCTTGCCTGTCATTTTGGGCTGCACATAAACAACTTGTAACTTCCCCACACTTGTCCCAAATTACTAGAATCGGGAGAGAGCACACGAGCTGATGAGTCACTTTGTGATCCTGTTGTTTCTAATAAGAGTTCTGATTACCAGGATGGGTCCTTTATTGTTATATAATGTTATTTGCCACGCCATATGTCAGAACTTTCTGTTTGGCAAGTAGAGGTTCCTTCCCTATAACACATGGAAGAAAGCAAAGCATAGAAGCTTTTCACGGGAGGGCTGCTGTTTTGTTTTGGGTCCTTGGTTTTAAATGTGCTCTATCCAAAGTGTACTAGACAGCATTTTGTGGGAGTAAAGTGGTAAGATTTTTGAGCTTCAAATGGGGATTCTGTTTTGGAGCTACCAATGCTTCTATCATTCAAACTACCTGCATAACTGCGTGGTGGCACAGCTGGTGTTGAGGTAACTATATTATCTTTGTGTGCTAAGTCACTTCAGGCATGTCAGACTCTCTGCAACCCTATGGACTGTAGCCTGCCAGGCTCCTCTGTCCATGGGATTCTCCAGGCAAGAATACTGGAGTAGGTTGCCATGCCCTCCTCCAGGGGATTTTCCTGACCCAGGAATTGAACCTGTATCTCTTATATCTCCTCCATTGGCAGCTGGGTTCCTTACCACTTAGCACCACCTGGGAAGCCCGTATTATCTTTATAAGCACACTTTCAAAAAAACCCCCCAAAGAATGGTTTCAATGTGGCTGTAATAATTTTCCTATTCTATTGGTTGAATTCTTGAAATTAATAACTTTGCAAAAAAAGGAAACACTAAGAATCTGTTAGACTTGATGTATACTACTACTACTAAGTTGCTTCAGCCGTGTCTGACTCTGTGCAACCCCACAGATGGCAGCCCACCAGGCTCCACCGTCCCTGGGATTCTCCAGGCAAGAACACTGGAGTGGGTTGCCATTTCCTTCTCCAATGCGTGAAAGTGAAAAGTGAAAGTGAAGTCGCTCAGTCGTGTCCGACTCTTCGCGACCCCAGGGACTGTAGCCTACCAGGCTCCTCTGTCCATGGGATTTTCCAGGCAAGAGTACTGGAGTGGGCTGCCATTGGAGAAAGGTAGTACTTTGTTGATCAAAATTTCTTTTCTGCTAAGGAGTGTCAGAGCTCTTTTGAAGGACTTATACGTTGATGAGTATCATGGGTGAAGAGGACGTGCCATACCCTTGGTCTTTGACATCTGTTTTGCTGATCCTAATAAGTTAAAATCCTATCTCAAGAAATAAGGAAAAATTGTTTGAGAAATACCAATGTGTTTTAAGAGAAGAAAAGGGAAAGAAAGCTTTCCTTATCTAAACGTTGTTTAGTTGCTCAGTTGTGCCTGACTCTTTGCAATCTCATGGACAGTAGCCCGCCAGGCTTCTCTGTCCATGGGATTTTCCAGGCAAAAACACTGGAGTGCATTGCCATTCCTTTTCCTGGGGATCTTCCTGACCCAGGGATTGAACCTGCATCTCCTGCATTGGCAGGCAGATTCTTAACCACTGTGCCACCTGAGAAGCCCATCTACACATTAAGCAAAGTTAAATAGTTTTCTATATTAAGGATGTCTTACAATTCTTCAGATGCAAGTGTGTGTTAGATTCTCTTGGAGTGAGATTTAGTACAAACTTCTCTGACCTTATTTAATCACGGAATCCCTCTTTATGGAAGTATCTATTAATATATACTTGAAAACCCCAGAACACAATGTGTTGTTCTAATTTTCAAGCGTCTACCATACATCAGATTAGTAAGTTCTGGGAAGAAAATTATAAATAGAATCTGGCCCTAACATTAAGTAGCTTCTAAATTGGGTGTTGCAGGAAGACACATAGATGTAGAAGTTATAATATCGTGGTCTGCATGCAGCAATAAAAGTAGATGCAGAGGATTACCTGATTGCTATAGGAGATGAAGAAATAAGACACTAAGAAATTAATCACAGATCATTTAGAGTTTGAGTTGGGTCTTGAGGAAAATTTGGAATTTATCAAATAAAAGGGCAATGAAAGTATTCACAAGGATATACTCACAAGAGATCATTATTCTTTTACCCTCATGTGGAAACCTGTATTCCTTTCATCCAGCACAACTCTTGAGTGAACAGTTGGTTACATGAATAAAGAGATGAGAGCAGCAAACAGGGAAAGAGATATATAAATTTTGTGGTACAGATGGTAATTCATTCCTTTGAAATAGATAGCAATTCATGAGAAAATAATGTAGAATGAGAAAGAAGATAATTTAGGGAACAAATCTTGATGAATTCTAATATTTTTGAGTGTATTGGAGTAGATGGGATTGTGAAGAGGAAAATGAATCGTCACAGAGGAGGAAAACAGTGAGAGATTTGTGGTATTCCAACGACCAGAGAAAAACCTCCCACAAGAAAGACGAAGTATTCATAGCTGCCAGATGTTGCTGAGAGGTTAAGATGAGGAGTGGAAAGAGAAAAAAATCCTTGGATTTGAACACAGGGGGCTCAATGCTGATCTTACTTAGCTAGTGGTGTGATTGGGGTGAAGCCCACATAAAAAATGTGTTAAGGATTGAGTAGGAGCTCAGGAAATGGAGATAGAGTGACTCATTCTACATGTCTGTCTACAAAGCTTTTGAGAAAAGATAGGCTGGTTCTGAAGAATCATATAAATTTGAGGAAGCTTTTTCTTTTCTAATGTGGGAGATTCTTAAGCATGTTTACATAACTATGAGATGTTGAAATAATTAAAATGTAGAAGCTAAAGGGATGTTTGATGGATACCACAGAATGTGGCATTGAATTGGTGACTTGGACCACGAGTAACATTCTCTATAAAGAAAGAGGAAAGGAAGGAGGAGAAGAGCAATCTGAGTAGGTGTGCATGTTTTGTAGTGCTAAATTGAGGATATTTCTGGAATTTAAATTTATTTTGTAGAATTTGTACAAAGTGGAGAACGTTTAAAGTTTTTTGACAGTGCTGGAGACTTTATGATAAGAGAAATCTAGAATCTGGATTATATTGGGGGGCATTTAAGTAATCAATTTACAATGATAGTAGTAAATTGCTGTTTATCACTCAATGTGTGACTCCTTTCAGCAGTTCAGGGTATGGCATAAAAAACAGTTCATCTGAGATACATTGTTTCATTTTGCTTTGCTTTTTATCATCCCCTACTGCCTTTGCTATCATCTGTCATCTTCTTTATTACTCTTTCAAATTTAGAAATCTGGATGACAGTTTTTTATATCTCCTATTTTGATAATGATTAATGAAAGTATATAGGTAGATAAGTCAATCAGTACCCTACAGAAATTCCTTGGCCACCTTACCTTCATTAACATACCAGTCTATTGCAAGTTAACCACTGGACAATGACTCCAGTCTGGATCTTGATATTACCTGAAATTTATCATGTTTGAGATAATGAATCATGAAGCAGTCATCACCTAATTCTCTCTACCTCCCACCAGTCTCTGGTACCTTGACATACCTTCTTTTCTTCCAATGATTTTTTTCTCATTCACCTTTTCTATACTATTCAGGCAAGGCCTAGTATACAACTTAAATAAATAACTTTTTGCTCAACCAGATCTTTATTCCTTTGTATTCTTTTCTTTTCTTTTATATCTGACAAAATCTACCATTTCTCTATTGAGCACCCTGGCTTTGCTTTTTCACTTGGGGTACTGAATGCTAGTGAAAATTAAAAAAAAAAATGAAAACTAGTACCATAATAAATTTGTGATCTCCCATCTTAGTCTCATCTTGCTAATTCTTCAAGTCTCCCTATTTTATTTTCCTTACCATTCTCCACAGCAGCCTTCTCATAACCCTGCCACACATGTATATTTCCTTAAGAAACACTTGAATATCTGTAACCTTTCCTCTGTGTCATTTACTCTTTTGTACTGGCATTTAAATATTTTAATTAACTTTGGTTTTAATTTTAAAAAATATGAATATCCACAGTTACTTCAACTTTGTTCCCCATTGCCACCCATCTTGCTCAATGGAGAAGGAAATGGCAACCCACTCCAGTATTCTTGCCTGGAGAATCCCATGGACAGAGGAACCTGGTGGGCTGTGGTCCTAGAGGTTGCAGAGAGTTAGATATGACTGAGTGGCTAAGCATACATGGAGATAAAACTCCATGACACTGCCCCTCTTTATCTCTTCAAGAATGTCTGTTGCCACTCTGTTCTCTTCCAGCCCAGTATTCTTTTGACATTAAGCTGCTTAAAATACCCTTTCTGTCAGAGCTCCTTTCTCATCTTACTTGTTCTCCATTGTGTCTCAGGCTCTTTATTTCTCAGAGCTTAGAACAGTAGCTGGTATAAAACAGGTACCTAAAAAAAAATCACTGAATATGTAAGTGAACTTTGAAAATGTCTCTTTCTAGACTAGGGACGATGAGTTATCTTGTAGAGCGTCTCCCTGGGTCAGCAATGTTTTTATCCTCATTCTCTGAAATACATTATTTCTTACGTCCTCCCTGTGCATTTTTCAGCATGATTTTTTACTGATTCTGAACAACTGTCTATGCTTTAGCATATGTTTTCCCCTTGGAACATAATAGTAATAAATATATTTGCTCAACTGGATATAAGTCATGTGATTCTGTTTTGAGAGAATGAGATTAATCTTTTTTTAATTTTTAAAAATTTTAAATTTTTAATTGGAAGATAATTGCTTTACAATGTTGTGTTGGTTTCTGCCATACAGGAAGAGATTATTTTTTTTATATGAGCGTAGGAATTAGAGCTTTATTTCTCCAAGATTGGCAGCTTACATTAGATTTAGGCATTTGTTTTATTTGTGACACTTATCTGCAGATTGATGATTGGCATTCAGTTGTGAACCTGAATATAAGGAGGGAAAAGGATCAGGGTTATTTTCAATATTTGACAAGAACAAGGAGGGAGACTTTGAGGGCTTATAGGAAGTAAACAGAAAGCTAAGAGGTCACCGATGTGGAGAGAATAGAAAATAACCTAGTCTATTTTCCCCGGTGCTAGGACACTTTCTCAGAGCTTTATTTAAATGATGATGTGCCAATGACAGAAAAAAAATAGTTTTCTCAGACATATTAGAAAAAATGTGGAAAAATTCTTATAGAAAGCTTTCATTGTGATTTCCAGGCACAATTGGTGTGTGGGTGGTCACTTGTTCAGATTCTTGCTTTCCCATAACCCCATCCTCCCTCCAGTCTTCCCATAGAAGCAGATCTCAACTAAGGAGATAACTGAGGGCATTTTTTGGAGGAAATATTATTCCTGTCAACTTTAACTTCAAGTGAATTTATTCATAGCTGTACACTTTGCAATTGGACTTTGCAATTTGGACTTTTCACTTACATGTAGTCTCAGAAATTATAGACTGAGGGTGTCCCTGAAAAAGCTTTTGAATTTCTAGTGTTTTTTTTTTTTTCCTATGTACTTTTACCTAAGCAATATAAATAAGTAAGGTTAACTGAGACCTATAAAAAACTTGTTGTTGAGTTGCTAAGTCATGTCTGACTTTTGAGACCCCAGGGACTGTAGCCCACCAGGCTCCTCTGTCTATGGGATTCTCCAGGCAAGAATACCAGAGTGTCATTTTGCCTAGAACTCAGTATAGTATGTGCCCTCATTAATTTTATTTCTGGGATTTGAAAAAAGTATAACTTCACAAGGAAATTAAAACTGTGTGGGAAAAGCAGCCTTTTTTTTTTTTTTTTTTTTTTTTTGAGAAGCCTTTCAAACTGGGAAGCTATTAGATTTTACATTTGGTAAATTCTGGTAAGCTGACACATGTAACTGCATATGCTAGATTTTTTCCTTTTATTGGTTTTCTACATCACTGAAAGAGGTTAATGGATTTCTGTATAACATTTGTTGTAGGCAAAACAGGAATAGCTCAGTTGATAAAGAATCTGCCTGCAATACAGGAGACCCTAGTTTGATTCCTGGGTTGGGGAGATCCCCTGGAGAAGGGAAAGGTTACCCTCTTCAGTATTCTGGCCTAGAGAATTCCATGGAATTCTGTATAGTCCATGGGATTGCCAAGAGTCAGACACGACTGAGTGACTTTCACTTTTTTAAACAGGAAAAAAAAAATGAAAAACTAGTTTTCGGTTTTGAAAAATGACTTCCTTGATTGGTCTGAATTGAAGGTGGTGGAAGCCAAGGTTCCCCCTGTCTTACTTGTCCAGAGTCTGTTTATTCCACGTTTTTGTTTCTGTCAGTTGGGGGTGGAATTTTATTTTCTTATTTGACATCTTTCCTTTCCATTTTCCACTTTATATTGCCAAGGGATTAATTAAAAACTATTCGTTGATTCACCTGAAGACTTGTTCTTCCCTATACGATGATGAGCACCTGGGCTTCCCAGGTGGTTCTGTGGTAGTGAATCCACCTACCAAGCAGGAAACAAGGGTTTGATCCCTGGGTTGGGAAGATCCCCTGGAGAAGGATGTGGCCACCCACTCCAGTATTCTTGCCTGAGAAATCCCATGGACAGAGGAGCCTGGCAGGCTACAGTCCATGGGGTACAAGGAGAGGGACGAGACTTAGCCAGTAAACAGCAGCAGCAGCATACAATGAGCAGCGTGTCGGTGGCCTGTTACAAACCCGGGAGTGTTCATTGTCTGTTAGGTAACGTGCAGTTCTGTTTCTTAAACTGAGCACTGATTTAGGAGATGACCTTCCTCTCCCATCTGTTTTGGAGCGGGACGATTTTCCCAGTGGGCTTTATGGTAGGCTAGAGCGAGGCCCTCTGCAGTTTGTTTGGTTGGCCTGATAAAGGGCAGGAAAGAGAAGAAAGAAGTAGCTCTTTAGTGCAGCAAGAATGCCAGTGACATGAAGAGGGCTGGCCCTTTAGTACTTATATGGTCCTCCTACCCAGATGGGGATTAAAAGAACCAAATCCCAGGTCCTACACTGTGTTGGCGGGGAGGATTCCGCCCTCTGCATGGTATTCTGGTACTTTGAACTTTGACTATGCCCTTGTGTGGAATAAAACAAAGCCTCAGGGAGCATCTACTCACTTACATTCTTAATCCTATGTTTATTCTCTGCAAGGATTATTTGCTAGTGTAATTGTGAATCAAAGTGAAAGCCAAACAGAGCTGAGTCATGGTCCTAATTCTTGCCAATGCTAGAATCTGAACCAGATTTTTTTCTTCTCACCATATTAGAGTCAGTGGTAGAAAAGATCTTTACTGGGCTAGACATAGATTCCTTGCCACGGCCTCTACCTGGTTCCATGGTGTTCCTTTTTATCCCCATCATACCCCCTGGAGTGCAAGATGTATAGTTTTAATAAATATTACAGAAATCATTAAGTTTAAAAAAAATTCTGACAGGCCAGTAGATATTTAATGCTTGTTTACTTACACTTCCTAATTTCAGTATTTAAATAAGAGAGCTCAAACAGTACATACATGTTACGAACTTTGAAACTTCATAGCAATGCTCTACATTCTCTGCTCTACAAACTAAGATCATGGCATCCGGTCCCATCACTTCATGGCACATAGATGAGGAAACAATGGAAACAGTGAGACTTTATTTTCTTGGGCTCCAAAATCACTGCAGATGGTAACTGCAGCCATGAAATTAAAAGACGCTTGCTCCTTGGAAGAAAAGTTATGACCAACCTAGACAGCATATTAAAAAGCAGAGACATTACTTTGCCAACAAAGGTCCATCTAGTCAAAGCTATGGTTTTTCCAGTAGTCATGTATGGATTTGAGAGTTGGACTATAAAGAAAGCTGAGCACTGAAGAATTGATGCTTTTGAACTGTGGTGTTGGAGAAGACTCTTGAGAGTCCCTTGGACTGCAAGGAGATCCAACCAGTCCATTCTGAAGGAAATCAGTCCTGGATATTCATTGGAAGGACTGATGCTGAAGCTGAAACTCCAATACTTTGGCTACCTAATGTGAAGAACTGACTCATTTGAAAAGACCCTGATGCTGGGAAAGTTTGAAGGTGGGAGGAGAAGGGGATGACAGAAGATGAGAAGGTTGGATGGCCTCACCGACTCAATGGATATGAATTTGAGTAAACTCCAGGAGTTGGTGATGGACAGGGAAGCCTGACATGCTGCAGTCCGTGGGGTTTCAAAGAGTTGGACACGACTGAGTGACTGAACTGAACTGAACATTCTAAGCAATGGCCTTGCCTTCTAATTTTCAGATATATGGCTCTCTTTTCATACAAAATATGAAAATGAAGAGGGTTGTTCCTTTCAGATTTAAGATAGCAATTGGAAAGAGGACTCATTAAACACAGGGAAGAGAGGTATTAGAGTCTTAGTTGATTAAATGATTCAAGAAATACCAACACTGGCATGTACAATGAAGGAGACCCGGGTGTTAAGAATAATGTCTACTATAGAATTCTTACTCTGGTGGCCTCTGTGTGTGTGTTTTCAATTGCTCAGTTGTGTCTGCCACTTTGCGACTCCAGGGACTGTATCCCACCAGGCTCCTCTGTCCATGAAATTTTCCAAGCAAGAATACTGGAGTGGTTGCCATTTCCTATTCCAAATGGATCTTCCCAACCCAGGGATTGAACCTGGCTCTCCTGCATTGGCTGGCAGATTCTTTACCATTTTGCCACCCACTAATTCTTTAAACAATTACAGTTGCCGTCAACATGCACCTAGATTATAATTGACCTTATCATTTATTAATAATTTCTGAATTATCAGGTGCATTTACCTTTTATCATTTCTTGTCATCTTCAGCCTCTTCAGCATTAGCCGTTTTTGATAGCTTCACTCACTGTTACATCTCGATCCTCTGTCATGTGTTAAGAATGCACTACTATAGCATCATTTCTATTTATGCAAGCAGTCAAAAGCATTTAATGACCATTATTTGCCAGGCACTCAGATAACAATGCCATTCAAACACATAAATAGTTTCTGTCCCTACTGACTTTATAGTTTAGGGAGCTGGATTGATATTAATCATTTATTATTTAATTTAATAAATATATCTGGCCACCATTGTGGGAGATGTGGGATCAATCCCTGAGTCAGGAAGATCCCCTGGAGAAGGAAATGGTAACCCACTCCAGAACTGTTGCCTGGAAAATTCCATGGAGGGAGGAGCCTGGTAAGCTGTAGTCCATGGGATCGCAAAGAGTCAGACATGACTGAGTAACTTCACTTCACTTCACTTCAGACCACCTATGTGGTGCGAAGTTCTATTCTAGGCATTAGAAATGGAGTGTAAAAAACAGGACATTGAAAAACTTAAATCTTCTTAGAGGAGTTGTCAGTTATGTCGGACTCTTTGTGACCCTATGGGCTGCCAGGCTCCTCTGTCCATGTGATTTTCACTGTCTCACCTAGGAAGCTCAACAATTAAATATATAATTTTATATATGAGTGCCATGAAGAAAACTAAGTCAGGACAAGAAGAAAGTGATAGAGAACAGGTTTTAATTTAAATACTGTACTATTTTATATTTATTTAAAAAATTTGTCTCATTCTCTGTATACATATTACATTTGAAATTTTTTATTCAAGTAAAGGTGATTTACAATGCTGGGTCAGTTTTAGGTATATAGCAAAGTGATTCAGTTATCAGATCAGATCAGATCAGTCGCTCAGTCGTGTCCGACTCTTTGTGACCCCATGAATCTCAGCATGCCAGGCCTCCCTGTCCATCACCAACTCCCGGAGTTCACTGAGACTCACGTCCATTGAGTCAATGGTGCCATCCAGCCATCTCATCCTCTGTTGTCCCTTTCTCCTTCTGCCTCCAATCCCTCCCAGCATCAGGGTCTTTTCCAATGAGTCAACTCTTCGCATGAGGTGGCCAAAGTACTGGAGTTTCAGCTTTAGCATCATATGTATATATAGGTGTGTGTATGTCTTTTTCATAGTCTGTTCCATTATGATATATTACAGGATATTGAATAAAGTTCCCTGCACTCGACAGTAGAACCTTGTTGTTTTTCTACTTTGTATATAATAGTTTAAGATGTTTTTAATGTATTCAAGAGGTGGTATTAAGTAGACAGTTGGATCAACAAAGTTGAAATTAAGGGAAGTTGTTGGAGACAAAAAATGTGAGCATCAACAAGTCAAATGAACAAACCAAGCCAAACAAAAACAGAGATACAAGGAACGGAATAGTGGTTACCAGAGGAGGAGGGTTGGAAAGAAAGAAGAAGTGGGTAAAGGGGATCAATTATATGGTGATGGGTGGAAACTACACTTTTGGTCATGGTCATTATGCAGGGTATACAGAAATAGAAATACAGTGTTGTGTACATGAAATTCATATAATGTTATAAATCAGGGTTACCTCAATTTAAAAAAGTGAACATGTGTACAGACCTGGAACCAAGGGAGGTCACGTAGAGACTGAATGTAGATAAAGAAAGTCCAGTGCTGAGCCTTGGGGTAAACCAGCATTTCATGGGATAGAGAAGAGGTAGAAGAATCTACAAAAGCAACTGAGAAGGAGCAGCAGGAGCTAGCCAGGAGAGTGTATCACTACTTCCCAGGATGCCAAATAAGAAAGTGTTTCAGTAAGGTCTGCTGAAGTGTGCAATTGCCACTGAGAAGACCAGCAAGATAGCTGCAGGTCGATCACAGGATTGGAAGACAGAGATCTTGGTTGACCTTGCAAAGGGCAGTTTCAGGAGACTGGAGGGGCAAAAGTCAGACTGAAGCAGACTGAAATGTGAGTGGTTGGTATTCATGTAGAAAGAAAACAAATTAAATACCAGTGCAAATAAGTTGGGAAATCACACACAAAATGAATGGTCCAAATATAACAGTATTACTTGACCTAGTCAAGAGGGCTTGAAATGTTTTATGAAGTGATAATAAACTGAGGTCTGAAAGTATTAGCTAGATAATAAAGCAGAAATAGAAAATGATATAAGAAGACTTAATTGCATGGCATACTTGATGGCTGAAAGAGAAGTCTTTTCAGTTTGGAGTGAGTATGTATGAGCTTAAAGAGGGGTCAGATGGTATAAAGCTGCTTTAAGGTCTGATGATTTAAGGGAGCTGCTGTTAAGGGAACAATATTATCTATTTTGATTAGATTACTCTATCTGTAGTGTGTATAAAATGAATAGCAGGTTGATGGCAGTTGAGTAACCCATTAGCAAGGCATTGTGGTGATAAAGGTTAGTGATTTTTCAGTCTACTTTATAGCAGTAATAGTGAAAGTTGTTGTTGTTATTCAGCTGCTAATTCGTGTCCGACTCTTTGCGACCTCGTGAACTGCAGCATGCCAGGCTTCCCTGTCCTTTGCTCTATCCCAGAGTTTGCTCATACTTACATCCTTTGAGTTGGTGATACCATCTAACCATTGCATCTTCTGTTATCCCCTTCTCCTCCCACCCTCTATATTTGCCCAGCATCAGGGTCTTTCCCAGTGAGTCAGTTCTTTGCATCAGGTGGCCAAAGGAGCTTCAGCATCAGTCCTTCCAGTGCATATTCAGGGTTGATTTTCTTTAGGATTGACTGATTTGATCTCCTTTGCTGTCCAAGGGAGATAAAGATAAATCTGAGTGATATTTATGAACTGTGAATAGTGCTTATAGCAATCTGGTTATGAGATGATGAGGAAATGAAGTAGAGAAGTTTAAATGACCTCTAAACTTCTAACATTTGGTGTAGAGAGGCAGTACCTTGGTACCAAATGGAGAGAAAATTGGAGCAGGATTCTAAGGGTTTGCTGTTAATTTTGTGGGCCTTAATGAATTCATTTGCATTTGAGGGACTTTTGAGCCCTCTTCACCTGCCTACTAGAATTTTCTATCATCACATTGACTTCTCAAGAGTATTATTAAAACTGAGTTTATTTTTATCCTCCCAACTTTCTCCTTTCTGTGATCCCAGGCTCAGTCACCTGAAATGTCCCCTCTTCCTGGTACCCTCTCAGCATCCATATTAGCTGACTCAAGGTCAAGCCTCTTGATCTTTCCTGTCTGTTCTCTCTCACATTTTCTTCCTTCTTTTCCATTTTTCACCCAACCAGGCAATTTCAGACTCTTGAATTTTACTCATCTGTACTCTTAACCTGCTATGTAGTGTCTTCATTTTCAAGCCATTCCTTGCTTTGTCCTTCTTTTTTAATCCTCTGTATCAAATTTTCAGTATAAGATTCTGACTTTCTCATGTCTGTGCTCAAAATAATTCAGTGTTTCCCCATTTCCTTTGAAATAAGCCATAAGTTCCCCTGGGGTTTGCATTCAGCTAAAAAAAAAATAATAAAATTGTTGACTTTCTTTAACTTGCTATACTGTCTAAGGCAATGCTTAGGTTTAAATCTTGACTTCAGCAATTACCAGTTGTGTGATTTGGGTTGCATTGGTTAGTTACAATTTTCTGTTTTTCAAATGGGGTTAATAAAAGCAACTCATTTACTTGGTTGTTTTAATGTCAAAATACATGAAATTCTCTTTGCACAGCCCCTGCACAAAGCTGACACTCATTTAATACAAATTCTGGGATAATTCTGTGAGTCTTGCACTATGTGCCTGCTCTATATGCAGACACAGATTTAACCACATCATGAGCACACCTTTCAGTTCCCTTTGGTGCCATATTAGACTCCTTCCCTGATGGCTCAGTGGGTAACAAATCCACCTGCTAATACAGGAGACAGAGGAGATGTAAATTGTAACTAAACAACGCAACCCAAATCACACAACTGGTAAGTGCTAAAGTCAAGATTTGCACCTAAGCGTTGCCTTAGATAGGGTAGCAAGTTAAAGAAAATCAACAGTTTTGATCCCCGTATCAGGAAGATCCCCTGGATGAGGAAATGGCAACTCACTCCTGTATTCTTGCCCAGAGAATCCCATGGACAGACGAGCCTGGTGGACTACCATGTAGACTACCAAAGAGTCGGACGTGATTGAGCACATGGCATATCACACATACTTCTGCCTAGAATGCTTTCTCCTCCTCTTGGCAGATTCTCCCCCCAGCACAATTTCTTCCTGTTTGAATTATTTCATATCTTGAAGGAACAGGTCCATTTTCTCTCTCTCTCTCTCTCCTCTCCCTTCTCCTCTCTCCTTACTTCTCTCTCCCTCTTGTAAACGTTCCTTATTCAGCCCTTCCCCTCCCCAGTCTCAGGTTCTGTTCCCCCACATTTTTATATACATCAACATGTAACATCTTACAGAAAAACTCAAGTGAACATCTTGCCCAACCCAGTATCTTATCAGCTCTTTGTCTATAGCCTTGTCTGTTGCTTCCTTGCATTTTGGAAATTTATTTGTGTAGCATCCATAGTGTTTCCAGTATTTGTAAAGAAATGACTATGGTGTAAGTGGGCAATGCCTTCAATCACCTGTACATATTCTCTCTTTTCCTTCTCACACACTGATTTTGGCTCTACTCCATGTCCAGAAACATCAAATTACCTGTCCCAGATCTTTTTCCTTAAGGATAGGAGCTTTTAAGTCAGCAGGCTTCTAAACCAATCATTGCTAATGTGTTTTCCTGTGCTCTCAGGAACTCTGAGTACATTTAACTAAGCCCTTCTGGCAACAATGGGCCTGTCTTTGTGTTCCAAGTCATTAGTTGGGGGATTTTTTGGTGTCTTTTTCTCCCAGTTATACATAATTTGGAGGAAGCAGTCTTAGCAGAGGTAGCCAAATAGCCGGCTTAATGCTGTTCCACTCAGAGATCTCCAATAATTGGGTTCTTTAAAAAAAAAGTGTCATAAAAGAAGAATATTTAATATCTTTTCTGTTTCCTGCCTAATTTCCTGTGGTCGAAGTTTTGCCGAGTCCTGGCCTTTGGAGCATGAGCTGCCGGTTTTTAGGGTGTTCCAAAGGCATGAATCAGGATTGATTCTTATTTTATTCATGGCTATACTTGGTGGTAATTTACACAGCCTGAGATGAGGGTTTATTTTTCCCCTCTGAAGGTTTCAGGGATGTTTTTGTCAGGTTTTGGAAAATGTGCTCCAGGAGCAGTGATAAATTGAGTGCTGCCTTAGAGAAAGTCAGGCTGTCAGGGAACATATTTATCTCCACGTTTGGGAAGCAGGGGCAGGATAAGCACAGACCTTTTAAAAACCTGTGTGAGAACTTTTTAAGGTAAGGGAGAAGGTCAGTCTGACATGGCTTTCCGTCCATTTTGTTTAGAATTTATGGGCTGCCCAGGCATAAAGACTAATCTGAAATCTGTGACTATTCAAAGATGAATATTTCTTTTTCCTGCAGTAATGCAGAACTGAGAAAGACTGGCAAGTTAAGTTCTGTTTCAGGAATAGATATCCTGACATGAGAAATAAATAACTATATTATAAAGTACTGTGCCGGGTTTGCTTAAAGCAGAGATTGGCCTGTTTTTGTAAACAGAACATATGGGAATGTGGCTGAAGTCATTTGTTGATATTGTTTGTGGCAGCTTTTGCACCAAAACAGTAGAGTTGTGTGGTCACAACAGAGACCTTTCGTCCTGCAAAGCCTAAAGTACTTGCTTGGTGATCCTTTAAGAAAAAGATCGTTAACTTCTGGCCAAGAAGGACATTTTTTTCTATTCTGTTTTCTAGAATGACATGAATAAGAAGCTTGCTCTAATTGTGATAAATGACAGAATTGTGATGGTAGCTCTGTTTATTGTGTGTGTGTGTGTTCAGTCACTCAGCCGTGTCTGACTCTTTGTGACCCCATGAACTAGCCAGCCAAGCTCCTCTGTCCATGGAATTTCCAAGGCAAGAATACTGGAGTGGATTGCCATTTCCTCCTCCAGGGGATTTCCTGACTCAGGGTGCCTCCTGCATTGGCAAGCACATTCTTTACCCACTGGACCACCTGGGAAGCTCATCTATTAATTATTGGCATACTACTTTACTGATTGATTCATTTGTCAGATATAATTGGGTTTAAAATAGGGCTAACAGTGAAAAGATAATACATTTATATCAACCTCATCCAAGTAAAGCATTGATGAGGGGCTTAATTAGACATCACAGAGTTAGGCATTAGTTGTAGAGCTAGACAGTCTACTGGTGTGAGCAAATTGCCAATTAAACCTGTAGGTTCAAGATTCTCCAGTTTGTTCAAAAGTACAAATGGTCACAGTGGTTAATGTAAAACCACAAAGCTTTAAGTGTAGACTCCTAGCAAACACCCTATAGACTGTCTCACACTCTACCTCTGTCTCCGTCTCTCCATCTCTAACATCTCAATCTCTGTGTGTGTATTCTTCCATCTTACATAGTCACTCAAAGAAACTAGAAAATTTGAATGTATTAATATTTTATATATATCTACATATTTTGTGTTCTAGTTATGTACTAAATGTTTACAAGCACTCATTGATGATCGTCTAACCAAATATTAGCACTGTGATAGGTACTAAAAGGGAGCAAAAAGGCACAACTCCCAAATTTGTCAAATCTTCATAATTGGAGAGGATAAATATTTAATACTTTGTTGGGGTCCTTTAATGGGCCGGAACTTGGTGATCTGGAGTCGATGATAAGAAAGTGAAAGAAAGAAAGAGTCTAATATTCCCTGGGTTATGCAGAAAACCAGTAAACCCCTTGGACAGAGCTTGTACCACTCACGTAGGTGTGGAGTACCCTCTCAAGAAGTCTTGAGGGGTCTTGAAAACCCGGGCAGGAAAATGAGCTTGGCAGGACTCTGCACTCCATGGAATCAGCCAGAAAGAGAGATAGAGAGAGAGAGAGAAAGAAGGACATGGGGACCCAAGTCTCTGGTGGAACAAGGATGCTTTATTGAATTCTGTGTGGATATATATACCATATTACAAGGTAGCTTCTTCAGATAAAGATCAAAAGACCAGACTTTACAAGTTACCAAGGAAACAAGGACTAATAGGGTCCATAAAGCCAAAAGACAATCCATGTCAAAAGAGGGTCTTAGATAATCCTTTTCACCATAAGGAAAAGCTAATGAAGGAGATCTCCTCAAGAAAATTAGAGATACCAAAGGAACATTTCATGCAAAGATGGGCTCCATAAAGGACAGAAATGGTATGAACCTAACAGAAGCAGAAGATATTAAGAAGAGGTGGCAAGAATACACAGAAGTACTGTACAAAAAAGACCAAGATAATCATGATGGTATCATCACTCACCTAGAGCCAGACATCCTGGAATGTGAAGTCAAGTGGGCCTTAGAAAGCATCACTATGAACAAAGCTAGTGGAGGTGATGGAATTCCAGTTGAGTTACTTCAAATCCTGAAAGATGATGCTGTGAAAGTGCTGCACTCAATATGCCAGCAAATTTGGAAAACTCAGCAGTGGCCGTAGGACTGGAAAAGGTCAGTTTTCATTCCAATCCCAAAGAAAAGCAATGCCAAACAATGCTCAAACTACCACACAATTGCACTCATCTCATACGCTAGTAAAGTAATGCTCAAAATTCTCCAAGCCAGGCTTTAGCAATATGTGAACCGTGGACTTCCAGATGTTCAAGCTGGTTTTAGAAAAGGCGCAGGAACCAGAGACCAAATTGCCAACATCTGCTGGATCATGGAAAAAGCAAGAGAGTTCCAGAAAAACATCTATTTCTGCTTTATTGACTATGCCAAAGCCTTTGACTGTGTGGATCACAATAAACTGTGGAAAATTCTGAAAGAGATGGGAATACCAGACCCCTTGACCTGCCTCTTGAGAAACCTATATGCAGGTTAGGAAGCCACAGTTAGAACTGGACATGGGACAACAGACTGGTTCCAAATAGGAAAAGGAATATGTCAAGGCTGTATCTTGTCACCCTGCTTATTTAACTTATATGCAGAGTCCATCATGAGAAATGCTGGGCTGGAGGAAGCACAAGCTGGAATCAAGGTTTCCGGGAGAAATATCAATAACCTCAGATATGCAGATGACACCACCCTTATGGCAGAAAGTGAAGAGGAAATAAAGACCCTCGTGATGAAAGTGAAAGAGGAAAAACAGTTGGCTTAAAGCTCAACATTCAGAAAACTAAGTCATGGCATCTGGTCCTATCACTTCATGGGAAATAGATGGGGAAACAGTGGAAACAGTGTCAGACTTTATTTTTGGGGGCTCCAAAATCACTGCAGATGGTGACTGCAGCCATGAAATTAAAAGGCGCTTACTCCTTGGAAGGAAAGTTATGACCAACCTAGATAGCATATTCAAAAGCAGAGACATTACTTTGCCAACAAAGGTTCGTCTAGTCAAGGCTATGGTTTTTCCTGTGGTCATGTATGGATGTGAGAGTTGGACTGTGAAGAAAGCTGAGCACCAAAGAATTGATGCTTTTGAACTGTGGTGTTGGAGAAGACTCTTGAGAGTCCCTTGGACTGCAAGGAGATCCAACCAGTCCATTCTAAAGATCAGTCCTGGGTGTTCTTTGGAGGGACTGATGCTGAAGCTGAAACTCCAATACTTTGTCCACCTCATGTGAAGAGCTGACTCATTGGAAAAGACCCTGATGCTGGGAAGGATTGGGGGCAGGAGGAGAAGGGGATGACAGAGTATGAGATGGTTGGATGGCATCACTGACTCGATGGACGTGAGTTTGAGTGAACTGTGGGAATTGGTGATGGACAGGGAGGTCTGGCGTGCTATGATTCATGGGGTCGCTAAGAGTTGGACACGACTGAGGGACTGAACTGAACTGAACTGAACTGAATGAAGGAAATCCTATGCAAGAATCCCATCTCTTTGATCTCAGTCCCGGGAGTGGCTTGCCACTCTGCTAGCTCCGATCAAGAACTGATAAGGAACAGAGGGCTCAAGAGAGAGAGAAAACATAGGAATCCTACTGTTAAACATTCCCTGACAATACATCAGAAACAAATTCATACCTTCACTGCATGTATATTTTTTTCTCCCATTTACCTTTTATCTGAGAGGAAAGGCACAAATCTTAAGTGTATGACTCCTTGAAATACAAGCTGTGCACACCCATGTAGCCAAGCCAGATCAAGAAACAGAAAATTCCCAGTGTTCCCCCAGATGTCCCATCCTGGTCATCCCTATCCTTCAGGGAAAAGCACTGCCTGACTTCTAACCTCAGAGATTCAGAGCTGAAATTCTTAAAACACTGAGTTTCTGATACATACAAATCAGGATATGTGCATGTCTGCCATCCTTTGAGAAACAGATCTTGGCTGTCCTGGGTGTGTGTACTCCCTTCTCCAGGCAACAGGAGCAGATTGACTCACCTTATTTGGCCACCTGCCTGGCCTGCTGATTGCAACACTTGTCTTTTTGCATCTTTTGATGGCAGTTTCAAAGTCTTGGTACATTTGACCACCTTGAGTCTTTTGTGTAACAAGGTAATGTTAGAGATAAATAAGTACATCAAAATGGAAAAAAAAATTATATGTAAAATGACAAATTTATCATGTGCCATATACAGAAGGTAAAAACAGAATTTGTTACAGGGCATCATCATTTGGACAGAAGAGTTACAGAACCTTTTTCTAATAGAGTAATTATTTAGCTAAGGCAAAAAGTGAGAAGTAAGGAAAAAACAAGATGAGAGGAGAAAGTATATCCCAGAGAAGTCGCTTTATACATTCATAATTATACTAAGTACTTCAATGTGGGACTTCCCTGACAGTGAAAAATCTGCCTGCATTGCAAGAGACCCCGGTTCAATCCCTTGGTTAGGAAGATCTCCTGGAGAAGGGAATGACAACCCACTCCACTAGTCTTGCCTGGAGAATCCCATGGACAGAGGAGCCTGGTGGGCTATTGGCCATGGGGTCCCAAAGAGTTGGGCATGACTGAGCAACTAACACTTTTACTTCACCTTTTTTTTTTTTCCCCACTTTACTCTACTAATCCCATTAATTTTTTCTGTTCGACTCTTGGTGACTAAATGGACTGTACCTGACAGGCTCCTCCATCCATGGGATTTTCCAGGCAAGATTACTGGAGTGGGTTGCCATTTCCTTCTCCAGGGGATAGTTCCAACCCAGGGATTGAACCTGGGTCTCCTGTGTTGCAGGCAGACTCTTTACTGTCTGAGCCACAAGGGCTTTTATATGCTTAAAATGACACTTAACTTTTCCCTTCTTAAATTTTCAGCTGTTACTTTTCATGCAATTCTCAGATCACTGTGGTTCATATTTCATGTAGAAACATGTAACAGAAATTCAAACATTTGAAACAGGAAATACAGCACTGCCTACCAAATTACAGAATGATTCCATCCCCACCCCTCCTTCTTTCTGCTAGTATGAGAGGAAGATTTGGTCCTCCCGTAGAGTCTAATGGTTTCAGTATTTGTGGTTGTTTGGTCACTGTCATGTCCAACTCTGGGACCCCATGGGCTGTAGCATGCAAGGCTTCCCTGTCCTTCACTATCTCCCAGAGTTTGCTCAAACTCATGTCCATGGATTCAGGGATGGCATCCAACCATCTCATCCTCTGTCGCCCCCTTCTCCTCCTGCCCTCTATCTTTCCCAGCATCAGGGTCTCAGTATATACTCTGCCAGACTCTCTCCCCTTTTGTGGACTGCCTTGTTTCCCTTAATAATTCTCATTCTTTCTTTCTCTGTCTTATCCTTTACTCCTCTTTCTTCTTCATTCTCTCAAATATATTTACAGTTTCTGTCTTCTTACTTCCAAACTCCCCTACTGTTTATTTTCATCATTCTATCTGAAACCACTAAATTCTCTTTCTTAGGAAACTTCTGTTAAAGCTGAAATATCTATTACTTCCAAATTCCCCCAAATTTCCTTGTGTTCTTCTGTGGTATGTGTGTGTGTGTGTGTATGGTTTCTTTGTATTTTTGGGAGGAATGCTTGACGTGCGATCTAACCTCTTAATATTTTAAAGTGCACAATAAAGTTTCTATTATATAAGATAAATAAGTTCTAGAGATCTGCTGTACAACATTAGTATCTAAAGTTAACTTCTTGAAATTTAAACCATGTGTATGTACTAATTTAAAAATGTGTCTGTGCATGTGTATATATCCATGCTGCTGCTGCTGCTGCTGCTAAGTTGCTTCAGTTGTGTCCGACTCTGTGCGACCCCATAGACAGCAGCCCACCAGGCTCCCCCGTCCCTGGGATTCTCCAGGCAAGAACACTGGAGTGGGTTGCCATTTCCTTCTCCAATGCATGAGAGTGAAAAGTCAAAGTGAAGTCGCTAAGTCGTGTCCGACCCTCAGCGACCCCATGGACTGCAGCCTTCCAGGCTCCTCTGTCCATGGGATTTTCCAGGCAAGAGTACTGGAGTGGGGTGCCATTGCCTTCTCCAGTATATATCCATATGTACAATTAAATATATAAAAACAAAAAGTGTGTATACATGTATATGTGTATATAATAAATACAGAATATTAATAGCAAAAAATATGACTTTCATGGAAGTGACTCAATATGAGCTCATTCCAAAGATTTTATTCACTTCATCAGTTACTGAAGGACCTAGTAAAATGCCCAGAATGATTCAAAAGAGAATTAGACAGTGTTGAGATTTACAGACTTGGTCACGTAGGAGCAATGAAAAATTAACTAAATGAAAGATACAAAAGTGGGTATTATAGTCATACAAGGCAATAAATAATAGCAGTTGAGTTTTGTCATAGAAGTCCTTGTATTTCTCTTAGACAAAAATCATTTAAAATTTTCTCAAAGAAGGGTCATCAGCATTTCAATCAGTTCTACCAGTTAACCTTTACTTTTAGGTGGTTGCAGCATATCCTGCTTCTGTTAGGTCCATACTTTTCTGTCCTTTATCGAGCCCATCTTTGCATGAAATGTTCCCTTGGTATCTCTAATTTTCTTGAAGAGATCTCTAGTCTTCCCCATTCTGTTGTTTTCCTCTTATTTCTTTGCATTGATCGCTGAGGAAGGTCACTGAGGAAGGTTTTCTTATCTCTTCTTGCTATTCTTTGGAACTCTGCATTCAGATGCTTATATCTTTCCTTTTCTCCTTTGCTTTTCGCTTCTCTTTTCACAGCTATTTGTAAGGCCTCCCCAAACAGCCATTTTGCTTTTTTGCATTTCTTTTCCATGGGGATGGTCTTGATCCCTGTCTCCTGTACAATGTCACGAACCTCAGTCCGTAGTTCATCAGGCACTCTATCTATCAAATCTAGTCCCTTAAATCTATTTCTCACTTCCACTGTATAATCATAAGGGATTTGATTTAGGTCATACCTGAATGGTCTAGTGCTTTCCCCTACTTTCTTCAATTTCAGTCTGAATTTGGCAATAAGGAGCTCATGATCTGAGCCACAGTCAGCTCCTGGTCTTGTTTTTGCTGACTGTATAGAGCTTCTCCATCTTTGGCTGCGAAGAATATAATTAGTTTTCATTCCAATCCCAAAGAAAGGCAATGCCAAAGAATGCTCAAACTACTGCACAATTGCGCTCATCTCACACGCTAGTAAAGTAATGCTCAAAATTCTCCAAGCCAGGCTTCAGCAATATGCTAACCGTGAACTTCCAGATATTCGAGCTGGTTTTAGAAAAGGCAGAGGAACCAGAGATCAAAAGGCCAACATCTGCTGGATCATGGAAAAAGCAAGAGAATTCCAGAAAAACATCTGTTTCTGCTTTACTGATTATGCCAAAGCCTTTGACTGTGTGGATCACAATAAACTGTGGAAAATTCTGAAAGAGATGGGAATACCAGATCACCTGACCTGCCTCTTGAGAAACCTATGTGCAGGTCAGGAAGCCACAGTTAGAACTGGACATGGAACAACAGACTGGTTCCAAATAGGAAAAGGAATATGTCAAGGCTGTATCTTGTCACCCTGCTTATTTAACTTATATGCAGAGTCCATCATGAGAAATGCTGGGCTGGAAGAAGCACAAGCTGGAATCAAGATTTCTGGGACAAATATCAATAACCTCAGATATGCAGATGACACCACCCTTATGGCACAAAGTGAAGAGGAACTCAAAAGCCTCTTGATGAAAGCGAAAGAAGAGAGTGAACAAGTTGGGTTAAAGCTCAACATTCAGAAAATGAAGATCATGGCATCTGGTCCCATCACTTCATGGGAAATAGGTGGGGAAACCATGGAAACAGTGTCAGACTTTATTCTGGGGGGCTCCAGAATCACTGCAGATGGTGACTGCAGCCATGAAATTAAAAGATGCTTACTCCTTGGAAGGAAAGTTATGACCAATCTAGATAGCATATTGAAAAGCAGCGACATTACTCTGCCAACAAAGGTCTGTCTAGTCAAGGCTATGGTTTCTCCAGTGGTCATGTATGGATATGAGAGTTGGACTGTGAAGAATGCTGAGCACCGAAGAATTGATGCTTTTGAACTGTGGTGTTGGAGAAGACTCTTGAGAGTCTCTTGGACTGCAAGGAGATCCAACCAGTCCATTTTAAAGGAGATGAGCCCTGGGTGTTCTTTGGAAGGAATGATGCTAAAGCTGAAACTCCAGTACTGGCCACCTCTTGTGAAGAGTTGACTCATTGGAAAAGACTCTGATGCTGGGAGGGATTGGGGGCAGGAGGAGAAGGGCATGACAGAGGATGAGATGGCTGGATGGCATCACTGACTCGATGGACGTGAGTCTGGGTGAACTCCGGGAGTTGGTGATGGACAGGGAGGCCTGGCGTGCTGCGATTCATGGGGTTGCAAAGAGTCGGACACAACTTAGCGACTGATTGAACTGAACTGAGCATATTTTGATCAATAGTAAATAGGCAGTTGAACAAAAGTACCCAGCCCTGTAAAGTCATAAAATTTCCCCTTTGGATGTGTCTGGTATATAGTACCCAACCACTATACTGAAATAACACCAGGTAATCCTTGGCTGTTTCCAAATAGAGACAGAAGTGCATGACTTGATTTTTCTGTGTATACTCTTAACTCCTAATATTTTCCCTAGGAAATTGTAAAATGTGTAAATATTTTGACAGTTTTATTAGATGGAAATTTAAATCACCTTTATGAAAAAGGTATCAATTAAAATTTTAAAAATGATTTGTCGGGAGGAACTACATTTTATTCAAATAATACTCAAAGTGCTAAATTCTCTCATGTTCAATGATGTGTAAAAAAACAATTTTAGAAAAGGTGATGGAGCTACAGAAAGAACAAATTATAAAAGCTATTCTGATAGCTAAGCCTATGAAATGATGCCAGTCTCAATTGTTGTCATAGAAACAAAATGATGACCATACCACCAGCACCACCAACAATAATATAATTGAGAATTCACCCATTAGATTGGAGAAATTTAAAAACACTTAAATGCATCCAGTATTGACAAGGATATAAAGAAATTGCTCTTAGGAACTGTCAGCAATTCTGTAAATGCTGTGGAAAATTTGAAAAGCATCTGGCCATAACTTATTAAAATTCAAATTTCCCATCATATTTTGGCCCAACAGCTCCACTAATTTTTATTCAGTAAAGATATCTGAGCATAAAACATGGCAGTGATTTTTTTTTTATTGTCGCATTACCTATTATAGCATATACCTGGAATAAGAGCAAATAAGCATCAATAGATATTATTGAGTAAATTATACTTCCATACATGTAATATTCTGTGGATACAGAGAATGTTAGCATCACATGTATGTCTTTTCTGTTTTAAAGCAATAATGGTAAACTATGGAATGTGTAGCTTATGATTAAATATTTTTTTCTTCCAGTTTTCTGAGATTATAACGGACATATGGCATTGTATAAGCTTGAGGTGTACAGCATAGTGATTTGACTTACATGAAGATCATATCCTTAAAAACTAAAAAACATCTAATAGAAGAGAGTTAAGTATTTCCTATTTATGATGAGGCTGTATCAGCAGAGAAAAGTTACACAAAGTTTTACCAGTGGTCAGATTGCAGTTATGAGACTGATATGAGACTCCGAAATACATTTTTAAATTTGATAATTTAGCATTTTGTTTAAAAGAACATTAATTTTTTGAGTTTACATGTAAATTTATCTTTCAAGGGTCTTCTAATGGCATTAAGAATGCAATCTAAACTTCTTTCCCCATCTGTGAGTCTTCTGTGATTCAGTTCTGCTCCAACTTGACCTTGAGCAACTCTAGTACTCCAAAACAGTCTTGAGGAATAATATCTAATTTTTAATTTATTTTGAAAAAGAGTAATTCTTTCTTAACTTAAACACTTTCTATTCACTACCATACAGTCTCGCTGGAACCATATTTCCCGAAATTTTTTTGGCTGATTCAGTTTGTCACTTGCCTGTAATTGTCACTTTGATCCCCTAGTAGAAATTAGGTCCCTCAGTCATGAATTCTCATAAGGATTCTGGAGAATGTAGTTTTTTAATAGAAACCAAATCGACCTCATATGAAGCTCAGAATTGCTAATATGAAGATTTTCAGCATGCTCTGCAAGATGAACTAGATAAATATTCATTAAATGTAATTTTTAAAAAGTAGAACCCTACTATGACAGAAGACAAGGGTCAGGTGTACAATTCTGGACTGTTTCATTTAGAAAGAATTTCGACTTGTAATGCAAAAGTCTCGTGTGGCAAGATTATTTCAACATAGCATTTATTTGCCTTGGATAAGAATGACTGTCCTTGCTTGATCTTTATTCCCAACTATAAGGTGGTTATTGGAAACATTTTCATTGGGTAAAAGAAGGGAGTTTTATAAGTTTGTTTACTAGCCTAAATATTTAAGATCATAGGTCTATTTTTTGGACTTTATAGACTTAGGTTGTTTCAGATTTTAAAAAAGAGTTTTGACTATTTGGTTTAGAACCTTCTAAAGACAAATATTTAGATAGAATGAAGCATTATTTTGGATGTTCTGACAAGATGAAGTATAAACTATCCAACTAACTTGGAAGAAGAGTTAAGTGTTTTATATTTAGGGGGCAAACTCCCACTGAAGTAATAGAAACAGTCTCTTTCAAATGATTTATCTGACCAGAGTCATGTACTGAATCAAAGAGTGGAAGCTTATCATATTAAATTGTCTCATTAGATAGGCCTGGCTAGCGACTTCACTTTCACTTTTCACTTTCAGGCATTGGAGAAGGAAAGGGCAACCCACTCCAGTGTTCTTGCCTGGAGAATCCAGGGACGGGGGAGCCTGGTGGGCTGCCGTCTATGCGGTCGCACAGAGTCGGACATGACTGAAGTGACTTAGCAGCAGCAGCAGCTAACCATAGACAAATCATAACTTAAGAGGATATCCTTTACCTCAGGTCATGAATATTTTTTAAATAATTTTATTTTTATTTACTTTCTGACTGTGCTGGGTCTCCGTTGCTGCACAGGGTTTTCTTATTTGTGGCAAGCAGGGGCTACCCCCTGTTAGTGGCGTGCAGGCTTCTCATTGTGGTGGCTTCTCTTGCTGCCGGAGCGTGGGCTCTAGGGTCTGTGGGCTTCAGTAGCCGCAGCACGTAGGCTCAGTAGTTCCGGCTCTCAGGCTCCAGAGCATAGGCTCAGTAGCAGTTGCTCCGCGGCATGTGGCAGCTTCCCGCATCAGAGATCAAACCCATGTTTCCTGCATTGGCAGTGGATTCTCACCACTGAGCCACCAGGGAAGCCCAGGTGATGAATGTTTTGAAACACATCAGTATAGATCTTTTTATTGTTATGTTTGGAAGGAGTTACATTACCCTGAGCTGTGAGCCTTGATACACAATACATCCTTAATAAAACAGATGTATCAGAAATCTGTATGATAGATTATTCTGTCTGGTTACATGAGGCTGTGAGTATGCAATTCATTATCAGAGAAAGGCATGAATTTTTGTGTCCTAAAATAGAATGATTTATAGAACTATAGGTTTTATTTTGGTGGTGGTGTTTAAATAGTTGTTGGGTTTTTGATGCAAGTTGAATGGCCTGGGGAGATCTTATGACCTATGCTCCTAAGCTAAAATATATGCAAGATATAAAATTAATTCAATACGAGGGAAGCAAGATTAATATGTAAGATATTTAAATAGATCACATAATATAAAAATATTTACGTCTGAGTTTTTTATACTCAATAAAAATATAAACTACAACTTTTCACCAGCTTACAAATTATGTCATAAAATAGGTAGTTGTATAACTACTGTAGTTGCTGACATCACTTAAAGCTTCAATGCAGGAACATTAGTCCAAGTTTTACTCTCCATTATTATTTATGGGTGCAGATGAAATAAAGGGAAAGGTGGAAGTGTTAAATTCTGGATTATTATTGGCATAAAGTTTTCTAGTTCACTTGATTTATAAATGCATATGTATAACAGTCAGACATAAAAAAAAATTGTTGACAGACTTTATTGGTATATGTACGCAGTTCACTGATAAAATATTATCAGCTTCCCCATTAACTGGATAATTTCAAAGTCACTGTAAGTTAAAATGAAAAGTCTATTTCTGCCCCTTCTGTAAAAATTGGCACAAATATGAATTCTTTTTTTGAACACATATAAATTAGGCACTAGAGTTACAAAAAATCATAAAATGACAATCAGTCCCTCACAGCTAGGGCTTTGGTTTAATTATCCTATATATAATTTTTCCTCATGACAAATCAGCATATTTTCAAAAGCTTCAAGGGACTATTTTTTGGTAGAACTCTGCTCTGTGGAGAGTTACTTCATTATCCCCTAGGAAAAGTTTCCTTAGTAAATAAACAGTGAGCGTCGATCACAAGCTTGATATTCTGGAGAACATTCCAAAGCTAAAGAAGGTATATGTATAAGTTATAAGCCACTGACACATGCAAACCAGCACCAGCTGTGCACAAGGGTGATGGAAATGTATTGCCCAAGTGATTACCCAAAACAGAATTTTTCAAAAGAATATATAAGTAGGAATGAGACCAAAAAATTTGGCTGATTGTCAGCAGTAATACTGTAGAGGTTAAATTACATATGTGAATTCTCAGAGACAACAGTAATGATAGACAGTAGTTACGAAACTCCCCTTAGCATCCCCAGCATTGTTTCACAAGGAGAAAAACTCTTTAATTAAAACTGTAGTCGAGACTTCTCTGGTGGTACAGTGGATAGGAATCCGCCTGCCAATGCAGGGGACAGGTACTCCATCCCTGGTCCAGAAAGATTCCATATGCTGTGGAGCAACTAAGCCCGTGTGCCACAGCTACTGAGCCCGTGCTCCAGAGCCCACGAGCCACAGCTACAGAGCCCATGTGCCGCAGCTACTAAAGCCTGTGTGCCTAGAGCCTGTGCTCTGCAATGAGAGAAGCCACACCATTGAGTAGCCCCTGCTTGCCACAACTAGAGAAAAGCCTGCACAGCACAAATACCAGCACAGACAAAAATCAATGAATGAATGAATTTAAAAAACTGTGGTCGTGTAAGTCTTCTTAATTTTTTCACATGCATGTCTAAAACTATTAATGTCCTTTTATTATCTTCTCAGCACTAAGCACAGTTCGAGATCTTGAAACAGCAAACATTGAGAAATTTTTAATTTCTAAAACACAGTTCTAATGAGGTGGATGAAACTGGAGCCTATTATACAGAGTGAAGTAAGCCAGAAGGAAAAACACCAATACAGTATACTAACGCATATATATGGAATTTAGAAAGATGGTAACAATAACCCTGTGTACAAGACAGCAAAAGAGACACTGATGTATAGAACAGTCTTATGGACTCTGTGGGAGAGGGAGAGGGTGGGAAGATTTGGGAGAATGGCATTGAAACATGTAAAATATCATGTATGAAACGAGATGCCAGTCCAGGTTCAATGCACGATACTGGATGCTTGGGGCTAGTGCACTGGGACGACCCAGAGGGATGGTATGGGGAGGGAGGAGGGTTCATGTATACCTGTGGCAGATTCATTTTGATATTTGGCAAAACTAATACAATTATGTAAAGTTTAAAAATAAAATAAAGTTAAAAATTAAAAAAAAAACACAGAATTTGGTGGCTGTTACTAATCTTCATTAAAGGATACACAGGATATGAGGACAGCAGTTTGAAATAAAAGTTAAAAGTTTTTTTATGATTTGATTCTATTGATGACAATTATTTACATTGAATGTACTATAGATAGTGCTAGGCACAGTGGATTTGAAGTACAGACATGGATGTAGCCTGTTTGTTAAGGAGACCTGCCCATGTCATCAGATGACACTGTAGAGCATCATGCAGTTCAATTTGAGCACCAGCAGTACAGGAAAGACAAATCCAGAAATGCAGGTGAGTTATGTTGAGTTGAATTTGTTGCAACTTACAATGTAAAAAAACAACAGTATAAAGCTGATACAGTAGCACTGATATAAATAAGCATGCCACTGCTGCTGCTGCTAAGTTGCTTCAGTTGTGTCCGACTCTGTGCGACCCCATAGATGGAAGCCCACCAGGCGCCCCTGTCCCTGGGATTCTCCAGGCAAGAACACTGCAGTGGGTTGCCATTTCCTTCTCCAAAGCATGAAAGTGAAAAGTGAAAGGGAAGTCGCTCAGTCGTGTCCGACTCTTAGCGACCCCATGGACTACAGCCTACCAGGCTCCTCCATCCATGGGATTTTCCAGGCAAGATTCCTGGAGTGGGGTGCCATTGCCTTCTCTGAGATAAGCATGAAAACCTAACAAATATAAGAAAAACAGCTGAGGAAGATTATTTGGGTTCTAGCTTGACTCTTCTTAGTTTTCAAGGCAAAAATGTAGTCACAACAGTTACATTATTTACTTGAATGATGCTTAATAGTGTATTAGGAAAGATCATTTCTTTCTATCTCAATATGAATGATTGTGAGTGAAGGATATAGTATGTGTGTACTAAATCTAACATTTAGCATGTATGTACATATTAATTCACATTAATTTCTAAATGGTATTCATAAGACATTATATCAGTAGTTACCAGAAGCATTTTTATTTTACAGAAGGGGACAAATGGGTATAATTCAAATATAGAACATTCACTTACCTCTGTGGCTTAATGAGAAAAAGCATGATGACTTCTAAAAGGTGACTATTAAAATATTCTTAGATTTTTAAGCTACAAGCAGATATAGGAGGCAGAATTTCCCTTCCAAAATAAAAGAAGTGGTTTTGGCATTTAGTGAGGATGCCTGAAAAAGAATAGAAAGTCCTAGATGGCAAATAACTTTAGAGGAACAGAACTTATTTTGTCTGCAGCTCGTAGAGACAGCTTCATTTCTTCATCGTCACTTCTGTTAATGTGTTGTTGATCAAACTGTGGTTAAATTCTTATTCTTTGAATGCTGTCCTGGATTTCAGGGAAATTCATTTTAACTCAGGGAAATTCATCACGCTGAAATTGTTAATGACACATCGAACTCCTCTGTAGATAATGAGCATTATTTTCTCACACAGGAGAAAAATCCCTTACCATGCAAAGATGCTCATGGACTTATGCAAAATATCTAGTCATTTAATTTTCTTCCCATAAGCTAGCAAGATGAAAAAAGAGTTTGGGAAGGGAAGATATTGCAAAGCTATTTTTTCCTCCTTCTTATTTTAGAGGAACAACTTGAAAATTTACATTCAGGGGACTGTGTGATCTAAGTTTTTTGTTGTATCTAATAATAAATCCATGTAGGGGGATTGATTTCAAATAATGCCTCAAAGCTCAGGATATAATGAATTTTGTTGAAATTGTTACTTTTTTCCAGTTGTTACTGAAAAAAAGCCCTATTTCAGATGAGTTAAATCTTTTGTAGTGATAATCTCCTTTTTTATCATATATGTATATACAGTATTTAACTGTATGTAAATGTTTAGTATTATCTATTAGTAATATCATATCATTTACTGTATTTTAAAGTAATATAATATTTTTCCTAATTATAAACTCACGGTGAGATTTTGTAGATAAGAAAATTGAAATTCTCATTCATTAATCCATCTGATATATTAGGACAAATGGATGTAAACAGTTTGTTTGTATTATTAACCTTAATGGATTGAATCTGAAATATGGAAAGTATATTCTATTTCCAATGCTAAGCTGTATCAACTAACTTTTCTCCACAAAAATTGCATTATAGTGAATGCATGTCTACTGAAATGATCCATGAGTTCAATTATGATAAAATAAATCCTGATTAAAGGGAAGTAAATGGGGCAACTAAAGCTACAGAGCAGAGGAACTCAGGTCCTTATTTTATTATCCTTTTCAAAACAGATTTCTCAAGGACAAGTGTGTGTGTGTGCGTATATCTGTGTGTGTGAATTTGCACGTGCACACATGCATGCACATGCACACTTACATAGGTAGTACTGCAGGATAAGAGGATACATCTCTTCAGCTAGAGAAATTCATCCTCTGATACATTGACCGGACTAGTAGAATTTTATTCAGAGGACAAAAAGCTATTACTAAAAATATTTAAAAATCACAACTGTATATTTTTTATTCATTGTTAGTAACTCAGCATTCTAGTTTTTCACATTTTGACTAATAAAACTTATTTTTCCGTATCTGTGTACTCACCACCTATGTAATATTTTATAATTAATTTACTAATGGAATACATAAATGCTGCCATTACCGAATCTGCCACTTTTATTTCTTTGAGAAACTGAAACAATTTTAAGTAATTTTAATTCAGTTCAGAGATCTTCAGTAATAATGAATTTGTAAGTTTGCACTTTGGTAACTTTCCCCAGGAATAGTGGAGCTCAGAAGTAACTACATCATTGTATACCTATGTGTCATAAAAAACCATGCACATGTGCAAATGTATGTATATATAAACAGGTGTTTGCATATATTTGCATATATGTATATATAAGCATGTGCATGTGTATATATAAAAACATATAAAAAGTTAATTGACAGAAAACAACAGAATTCTGTAAAGCAGTTATCCTTCAATTAAAAAGTAAATTAATTAAAAAAAGGTTATTGGGATAGTTGATACTAGTTTGGTGATATTTTTGTTTTGTTACATTTGGAATGTTTCACACCAAAATCATAGGTATAGTCTTCAAAAAAATGTAATGGGTTTGAACTCTTACTATTTGCTATTCTTGAGTTACTTTTACTTGAGTAACTTTCTAAATTTATATCCGTTTTATTATATTCTTTCCTTATGTTTTTATTTTGTCATTGTGATCAGAGTATAGGGTATTAATAAATGTTTTCAGGTGTTAATTATGGTACTCCTAAGCAGGCTGTTGTTGTTTAGTCAGTAAGTTGAGACCAGCTGTTTGCGACCCCATGGACTGTATCCCTCCAGGTGCCTCTGTCCATAGGATTTCCCAGGCGAGAATACTGGAATGGGTTGCCATTTTCTTCTCCTGGGGGTCATTGTGACCCCAGGAATCAAACCTGCATCTCCTGCTTAGGCAGGAGGTTTTTCTACCACTGAACCCCCTAGGAAGCCCACCAAACAGGCTACTTTCATGATTAAGAACAAAATGTGAAAATGTTTATTTGTACTTTATACCAACACAAGTAAAGATGAAGTTAAGTGAGTTTATATTTGAATGGAAGACTGCAGAGGGGTAGTAGAAAGGAATGCTGGCTGTGTTGAACTTGTACTTTCTAAACAAGAAATTAACTGCAGCCATGAATTAAAAGACGCTTACTCCTTGGAAGGAAAGTTATGACCAACCTAGACAGCATGTTAAAAAGCAGAGACATTACTTTGCCAATAAAGGTCCATCTAGTCAAGGCTATGGTTCTTCCAGTAGTCATGTATGGATGTGAGAGTGGACTATAAAGAAAGCTGAGCACCAAAGAATTGATGCTCTTGAACTGTGGTGTTGGAGAAGACTCTTGAGAGTCCCTTGGACTGCAAGGAGATCCGACCAGTCCATTGTAAGGAAATCAGTCCTTAATATTCATTGGAAGGACTGATACTGAAGCTGAAACTCCAATACTTTGGCCACCTGATGTGGAGAACTGACTCATTTGAAAAGACCCTGATGCTGGGAAAGATTGAAGGCAGGAGGAGAGGGGGACAACAGAGGATGAGATGGTTGGGTGGCATCAGTGATTCGATGGACATGAGTTAGAGTAGGCTCTGGGAGCTGGTGATGGACAGGGAAGCCTGTCCCTGATGTGTTGCAGTCCATGGGGTCGCAAAGAGTTGGACACAACTGGGCAACTGAACTGAAAGATAATATATTATTATTATATATAATATATATTATATATATATTATTCCTAAGAAGTTTAACAGAGCTTTTGGAAAGTTCTGTTTTTGAGCCAGGATACTTTTCTTACTTTTGACGGTGATTAGAATTTTCCATTCCACTGTCAATTCTTGTAGATGACCCCACTCTTTGATGACTTTTTTGAACTTACATTATGGATTACATTTGAGTATGTTGTGATTATCACTAAATAGTTGTATTCCTACTCTGTTGTTTATCAAATAAAATGTTAAATTCCTTATGCCTTTCACATTGGCTATTTCAGAGTTGAAGAAGCTTCTCAGAGAAATATGTATTATTTACAGCATGCAAATATTTTAATAAGCAACTTTCTTTGCTGGGAGCTAAGCATGAGGCTGGAAGACTGTTAGAGAAAAGGCACTTATAAAGGGCACAATTCTGAAAATAACTAAAGGCAGCAATACAAGCAGAGTTCATTTTCAGAAGTTTTGGAGCCACTTGGGTTCTTGAAACAATGCTGATGATGTCACTGCTATAGAAATATGCACTAATAATTATCTTACTCGTTCAACAAGCATTTATCTAGTACCTACCGTAAATCAGTAACTGTGCTGGGCATTTGGAATATAATAAGATGTATGACAGATACTTTGTCTAGATACTTCCTGGATATAGAAATAGGTTTCATTACATATGCCAGCATTAATCAACTGGTAGTATTTGCCTCCAGTGCTTTGTACAGAGGAAATGTCTGAGTCTGCCTCTTGGCTCAGCAGTAAACTATTTAAATTGTTTATTTATTATTGTGGCTGTTTGAGTGTCTAGTGGTAGCAGGTATGTGATGTATTTGCTATCCCTGTTCTACAATTTTCTTTTTTAGAATTGGCATTTCACTGAAAAAGAATAGTTGTGCTTTATAGGTAGCATATTTATGTAAAGAATAATATGAGCAGGTTAATAAATAATAGTTCTTATATTAAACTGCAGAAATGACTTACGATGCTCAAGTATTCATCCTTTACAAACTCATATTTATTTTTAGATCTAATGAATCACCATTTGCCCTTTGCTTCACAATGAACTTAGAGAGGTGAATGTTGTTGAGAATTTTAGTCCTGTCTCAATGATAGCTTGTTTTTGGCCAAGTGCCATAACCATGATAGAAGTTTTAGCAAAAAACATTAGAGAATGTTAACATTTCAAGCTTCTAAAGATCATTTAGGATAAAAGTACAGAAACTAAATGGGTAAACATTACAGTTCATTTTGATAATGATGGGCTATTGTCTGCACTGTGCCATCTGTCTTTATATCTCCCCATATGTAGCAATTAACAGTAAACTTGTTTATGTTTTTACAAGATCTAAACAGTGCTGGGTACTTAGTAAAGGCTCACTGAATGCTTGTTATTTGATAGATGGCAGGTCTATGGGTCCTAAGACTTTTTTTCAGCTCTATATTATGCATGTTTTATAAGAAACGAAAAACCTAGTCTTTCTGAGTCTGAATTCTAGATAATATTAGCATACCAATGTGTAGGTATATTAACATTATCAAAGGCATAAACAGTAAGCATGTTATAAATAAATAATAAACTGTATAGGACTGACCTTAAGGATAGTAAATCAGAATAAAGTTAATCTTGAAACCTAGAGACAAATTTTCTCAAGAAGGTCAGGCTTAAGTTAGTCTTTGTCAGGATTTCCATAATTAGAGAAAATGAGAAAAGATTTTTTTCCAAGGCATTAGAGAAAATAGCCTTGGTAGAAGGCCAAAGTATTTTCTAAAGAATTAACTCATTATTTCATGTGTGTATTTATTTCATTTCACTCATTTATTCAAAAACCAAAAAATTGCTTGTGCACCTATAGTGCAGATTATAGGAAGCTGCAAAATGGAATAAACAGGGGATTGAAGCAATAACTTTATTTAGGGTATTTATGGAATACCTAGATGAAAAGCTTGATTTAATATATGACTCTGTGGGCTTGGATGTCATGAGAATTAGGGACTCAGATAAGTTTAGAAGGCTTTTTATTTGTGTCAGTGTATCCATAGATATGGTGAGGTCACTCAGGCAAAAGTACGTAAAGTCAAGACCCACAAGATACAACTCTGGGCCAATGTGTTGCAGAAATTAAGAAAAGTTGATAACAGAAATTAGAAAATAGAGAGGTGGAAGTATCGTCAAAGAGAGCATAATATAAAAAGTAAGTGCCAGATTATAAAACATAATTTAATATTGTCTTCCAGATTATAAACTAGATCTGACATAGCATGAACATTAATGAGTTATCTCTTATTTGTCTACTGCTGTGTCATTGAAGTGACTGCTGCTGCTGCTATGTCACTTCAGTAGTGTCCGACTCTGTGCGACCCCAAGATGGCAGCCCACCAGGCTCCCCCGTCCATGTATCCTCTAGGCAAGAATACTGGAGTGGGTTGCCATTTCCTTCTTGATAGTGACTCAGTTCAGTTTAGTTCAGTCACTCAGTCATGTCCGACTCTTTGCGATCCCATTAATCACAGCACGCCAGGCCTCCCTGTCCATCACCAACTCCCAAAGTTCACCCAGACTGTCTATCGAGTCAGTGATGCCATCCAGCCATCTCATCCTCTGTCGTCCCCTTCGCCTCTTGCCCTCAATCCCTCGCAGCATCAGATTCTTTTCCAATGAGTCAACTGTTTGCATGAGGTGGCCAAAGTACTGGAGTTTCAGCTTTAGCATCATTCCTTCCAAAGAAATCCCAGGGCTGATCTCCTTCAGAATGGACTGGTTGGATCTCCTTGCAGTCCAAGGGACGCTCAAGAGTCTTCTCCAACACCGCAATTCAAAAGCATCAATTCTTCGGTGCTCAGCTTTCTTCACAGTCCAACTCTCACATCCATACATGACCACAGGAAAAACCATAGCCTTGACTAGATAGACCTTTGTTGGCAAAGTAATGTCTCTGCTTTTCAATATGCTATCTAGGTTGGTCATAACTTTCCTTCCAAGGAGTAAGCATCTTTTAATTTCATGGCTGCAGTCACCATCTGCAGTGATTTTGGAGCCCCCAAAAATAAAGTCTGACACTGTTTCCACTGTTTCCCCATCTATTTCCCATGAAGTGATGGGACCGGATGCCATGATCTTCGTTTTCTGAATGTTGAGCTTTAAGCCAACTTTTTCACTCTCCACTTTCACTTTCATCAAGAGGCTTTTGAGTTCCTCTTCACTTTCTGCCATAAGGGTGGTGTCATCTGCATATCCGAGGTTATTGATATTTCTCCCGGCAATCTTGAAATCTTGTGTTTCTTCCAGTCCAGCGTTTCTCATGATGTACTCCGCATATAAGTTAAATAAGCAGGGTGACAAGATACAGCCTTGACGTACTCCTTTTCCTATTTGGAACCAGTCTGTTGTTCCATGTCCAGTTCTAACTGTGGCTTCCTGACCTGCATACAAATTTCTCAAGAGGCAGGTCAGGTGGTCTGGTATTCCCATCTCTTTCAGAATTTTCCACAATTTATTGTGATCCACACAGTCAAAGGCTTTGGCATAGTCAATAAAGCAGAAATAGATGTTTTTCTGGAACTCTCTTGCTTTTTCCACGATCCAGCAGATGTTGGCAATTTGATCTCTGGTTCCTCTGCCTTTTCTAAAACCAGCTTGAACATCAGGAAGTTCATGGTTCACATATTGCTAAAGCCTGGCTTAGAGAATTTTGAGCATTACTTTACTAGCGTATGAGATGAGTGGAATTGTGCGATAGTTTGAGCATTCTTTGGCATTGCCTTTCTTTGGGATTGGAAGGAAAACTGACCTTTTCCAGTCCTGTGGCCACTGCTGAGTTTTCCAAATTTGCTGGCATATTGAGTGCAGCACTTTCACAGCATCATCTTTCAGGATTTGAAGTAACTCAACTGGAATTCCATCACCTCCACTAGCTTTGTTCATAGTGATGCTTTCTAAGGCCCACTTGACTTCACATTCCAGGATGTCTGGCTCTAGGTCAGTGGTCACACCATCGTATTTATCTGGGTTGTGAAGATCTTTTTTGTACAGTTCTTCTGTGTATTCTTGCCATCTCTTCTCAATATCTTCTGCTTCTGTTAGGTCCATACCATTTCTGTCCTTTATCAAGCCCATCTTTGCATGAAATGTTCCTTTGGTATCACTAATTTTCTTGAAGAGATCTCTAGCCTTTCCCATTCTGTTGTTTTCCTCTATTTCTTTGCATTGATTGCTGAGGAAGGCTTTCTTATCTCTTCTTGCTATTCTTTGGAACTCTGCATTCAGATGCTTCTATCTTTCCTTTTCTCCTTTAATTTTCGCTTCTCTTCTTTTCACAGCTATTTGTAAGCCCCGCCCCCCAGACAGCCATTATTATAAATGCACAGCATAATTAATTTAAAAATCTGAATATATTTTGTGTATATTATAGTTTCAAAGAAAAATTGGTTATAGAACAGAGAAATGCCCATGTATAGTAAATGTATGTTTACTTTCCTATTAGTGAACTACCTTTATAAAATTTAATGAGAAGAAACTTCCAGAAACTTTTATTGGGGTGATTAATTATATATTTTTCAAAGTAAAACACAACTGCTATGGATTGATTGATTTATTAAGAATAGGTATTGATAACCATATGATACAACATAGCAGCATAAACATTTTCCTATAAGTGGAATGAATATTTAATTTTTGGAGGAACGTATGCTCAATTACAAAACTATGATAAACTGCATTAGTAAAAAAATAAAATGTACAGGAAATTATGGACTGAGGTAAGCTCTACGTATTTAATTTTTAAAACATGATTAAGTCTCAAAGTCTCTAGAGTGGACCATGATGTAAAATAAAAACATAGACTGAATTCTTAATTGCATTTTCCAAGAATTACATAGGATATTTTTGGCTTTTCATTACTCATTTTGATGAGCAATGTTATTCTTTTTCTTTGTATGTAAGAGCCATGACATCTTCCCTTTGGCAAGGTGTCATTGCTCATCTCTGTGGGTTTAAATTTTAGTGATTGCCATCACAAGGATTTATAACATTTAGTTATAAAGAATTCTTACAGTGTTTAGATTATAAAATCTAGAGGGCATGTCCTTGCAGCTTGATAAAAACATTCTTTCTTGAAGATGCAGTGACAGAGATTTCTTTTTTCACTATTTTCTTGGAACTACTTTATGTCTTTATCTTCCTTTTGAGGTATCTGAAATTTGCCTTTGTGCCAGGAAGCAAGGAGTACACAGCTTATTAACATTGACTGAGTGCTGAAATATGCAACAGAGACTCTGGTAGATTCTTAGGGTTATGCTTTAATTCCATCAGAACCCCTTGAGGTAGGTACTGTCTTCCCATTTCATATATTAGGGAGGATTTACCCTCTTCTCCACTTCTAAAGAGGGAAACTGGCAAATGGAATATTAGAAAAGTTGAATGGAAGAGAAACTGTTCCTGAAGGTAAGTGCAGAGTTAAAGTGAAGGTGGGAGGAAGGCATGAGATTGGGGGTAGAACCAGAGTCACCGTGCATAGAACTTCTCTAAGTGAGAATCCATGGAATAGGACAGGTGAGCATGGGAGCTATAGAGGAGCAGTGACCAGGGGAGGTTAAAGGAAAATGTATGTAATAGCTCCTTCTTATGTATTGTATTGTAAAACCTTACATATAGTCCACATTGTTGTCCCAGAAAAACTGACCTCAGGAGGCTTCTTGGTCAGATTAGAGCCAGAACAAAGTTCACTTAGATGAAGACTGCAGGTTGATGATTAAATGGAGATGCAGAGATGTTAAAGACAGTGCGGTCCAGGTCTATCTGATGCCAAATCTCATATGTTGCTACTCCATTAGCATGCCATTTGAGATCAGCTATAAAGCCAAGAGAACACACCTCAGAGACACTGCTGTATCCTTTGTTGATGATACCTTAGTTATCATTCTGTTAACAATGTCTGGATAGCTGATTTGATTGTTTTGACAGATATCTGAGAATTAGACATCAGTCAGAGAATCAGTGCTAGTGGTTCTTGCATATAGTAATATGTCCTAAGAAAATGTACTTCTCAGCTCTGCTGCTATTATTAAGGATGATTCTCAAAGGAGTAAATGGAAGCCTAAGTTAGTTTCACATGCCATTAAAAGTAAAGGAAAAAATATGATTCATTTCAGATATTTATATAGGTTAACTACCTTTTCTTTTTAATAATTTAAAAATATGCAGAGCTTTATTACTGTTTTTCATAAACACTGCTAAGCAAGTGAATTTGAAAAATCAGTGTTCCAGTTTCAAAAAACACAAAGTCAGGCTTTAAAGAGTAATTTAGCAGTACCATCTCATAAAATGAAACACAGTTCAAGAATGTATATTTTTTTTTAAATGTAAGCAGAAAAATATTGGCTTTAATATATTTTGCCTGCTGCTGGAAATGAGTTCTTGAAGTGCTTGAAACTCAAGAGAAATGACATTTTAGAAGAACAGTGTAAGTAGAAAATGAGTATTTTCTGAAAGTATTTCATAAATTTATGTGATTGGATTAGAACACAGTACCACTCTCTTCAAATAATTAAGTGGCCTCTAAAATAGTCACCATTACTATATTACTATATTATATTATATACTATATTATATTACTATATTATAATATTATATAATATATTACTATATACTATATTATAAATATAGTAATTTACCTGCTGCTGCTAAGTCGCTTCAGTCATGTCTGACTCTGTGCGACCCCATGGACTGCAGCCTACCAGGCTTCTCCGTCCATGGGATTCTCCAGGCAAGAACACTGGAGTGGGTTGCCATACCTAAGACTATGCATATCAGTATCTTAAAGATACCAGTTTACAGTGCTTTATAAGAGAATTTCTCAACTTTGCCACTATTAACATTTGGGGCCAGAGAATTCTTTGGGGCTTGTCATGGGCATCACTGGGTATGTAGTCACATCCCTGACCTTTACCCTCTGGATGCTGATAGTGTCCTCAAACCCACCCCACAGTCCTAACAATCAAAAGTCTCTCCAGACATTGCCAACTGTCTCCTGGGGAAAAATTGTTACAGCGTGAGAGCTTGTGTCCCAAAAAAGTCATCTTTAACTCCATCTGAGCTACCTTCATACATTATCCTAAGGCTTAGTACTTGCTTATATTATTCATGGTGGCTCAGGTGATTAAGAATCTGCCTGTAATGTAGGAGACATTGGTTCAATCCCTGTGTCAGGAAGATCCTTAGAGAAGGGAATGGCAGCCCAGTCCAGTATTCTTGCCTGGAGAATCCTATGGGCAGAGGAGCTTGGCGGGCTCCTCCGGGGTCACAAGAGTCAAACGTGACTTAGTGACTAACACTTTCACACTTTCATTTTATTCATAATTAATACAAAATAATTTAGATTTCCTATTTGTGCTGACTTTCACAAGCTTTGTATAATACTGTAGCTCAAAAAATTAGTATTATGACACTCTCCATCTTGGCCAACCAAGATTATTTGTTACTAATGAATGAATTAATTAAAGTCATTGTATTTGAAGATGCTCTTCAAAAGAGATAAAATGATATTTGTGGAACATTCTGCCTGTGACTAGACATACTTTGATGAATGTCAATTTCTTTGACAACTACTCTCATTTTGCTTTTTAGAAATGGACTTCTTATACCTAAGGAAGAGCCCAATAAATTCAAATACAACTAAAAAAAAAATAAGTGCCATCTGTAATTCTAAACTTAGTTGGAACTTTTAAAAACCAGATTAATTTTTCTGACTCTCCTGTGAGCTGGTTTCTGTATGGGGGTTATGGCACAGTTTGCTAACCTCAGATAGCAAAGGAGCTGAGGTTATAGTAGGAATAATAGGAACTGTAAATAAGCAGACTGGAACTCATATATCTCAAAAGATCATTTCATTGAAGTCCTTTTCCTTGATGATAACAAATCCATTCCTTTTCTGAAAGTGAAAGTGAAGTTGCTCAGTCGTGTCCAACTCTGTGCAACCCAATGGACGATAGCCCACCAGGCTCCTCTGTCCATGGAATTTCCCAGGCAAGATTACTAGAGTGGGTTACCATTTCCTTCTCCAAGGGATCTTCTTGACCCAGGGATCGAACCCGGGTTTCCTGCATTCCAGGCAGACTCTTTACCATCTGAGCCACCAGGGAATCCCATTCTAGAGTCCTGTTAATGGAATTAACATTTACCTGGGTTGTTTGTGAGAGTTGGACTGTGAAGAAGGCTGAGTGCCAAAGAACTGATGCTTTTGAACTGTGGTGTTGGAGAAGACTCTTGAGCGTCCCTTGGACTGCAAGGAGATCCAACCAGTCCATTCTGAAGGAGATCAGCCTTGGGATTTCTTTGGAAGGAATGATGCTGAAGCTGAAACTCCAGTACTTTGGCCACCTCATGCGAAGAGTTGACTCATTGGAAAAGACTCTGATGCTGGGAGGTATCGGGGGCAGGAGGAGAAGGGGACGACAGAGGATGAGATGGCTGGATGGCATCACTGACTCGATGGATGTGAGTCTCAGTGAACTCCGGCAGTTGGTGATGGACAGGGAGGCCTGGTGTGCTGCAATTCATGGAGTTGCAAAGAGTCGGACACGACTGAGCGACTGATCTGATCTGATCTGATATGGGTTGTTTGTGGTCATCTTTTAGTTCATCAATAGGTCAATCCTTTACAAAATTAGCTCTGGAGTATCTCTAGAATTTGCCATTTCCTCTCCATCCCCACCCCTGTGACTTTTGTGTCTAACCGTGAAAGTGAAAGTGTTAGTCGTTCAGTTATGTCTGACTCTTTGCAACTACATGGACTGTAGCCTGCCAGGCTCCTCTGTTCATTGGATTTCCCAGGCAAGAAGAATGGATTGGATTGCCATTTCCTTCTCCAGGGGATCTTCCTGACCTACGGATCAAATGCAAGCCTCTTATGTTTCCTGCGTTGCAGGCAGATTCTTTTACCGTCTGAGCCACCAGGGAAGCCCATTAGGGCTCTATTTGCACCCTTACAGAGCTGCCTCCAAAATCACTGCAGATGATGACTGCAGCCATAAAATTAAAAGACACTTGCTCCTTGGAAGAAAAGCTATGACAAGCCTAGACAAACCTAAAAACATTACTTTACCAATAAAGGTCCATTTAGTGAAAGCTATGGCTTTTCCAGTAGTCATGTATGGATATGAGTTGGACCATAAAGAAAGCTGATCACTGAAGAACTGATGCTTTTGAACTGTGGTGCTGGAGAAGAATCTTGAGAGTCTCTTGGACAGCAAGGAGATCAAACCAGTCAATCCTGAGAGAAACCAACCCTGAATATTCACTGGAAGGACTGATGCTAAAGCTGAAGCTCCAATATTTTGGCCACCTGATGTGAAGAACTGACTCATTTGAAAAGACCCTAATGCTGGGAAAGATTAAAGGCAAGGAGGAAGGGGATGACAGAGGATGAGATGGTTGGGTGGCATCACTGATTCGATGGACATGAATTTGAACAGGCTCCAGGAGTTGTTGATGGACAGTCGTGAACCCTGGTGTGGGCAGTCCCAAGGGTGGCAAAGAGTCAGACATGACTGAGTGCCTGAACTGAATTGAGAGCTGCCTCACAGGAGCCCTGCCTCTAGATTTCACTGCCAGCACAGTTCTTGCTGAAACATGATTACAACCATGAGATTCTCCTGCTTATATTTTTGCCATAATTACTGATTGTCCAAAGAATAGTCTGGAGGCCTCGCCTGGTCTCTGATTCCATTTTTTTTCCCTCCAGTTATCATCTATCATCCCTTTCTCCATAGCCTCTCTTCAGTGCTTTTAAATGATTTATAATACCCTTAGCTGTTACCTATTTATTTTTCTTTCTTTATATGTATTCTTCCTTAAGCCTAGCTAGCTCCTAGTGCTTCTATAGGATTCTTCTCAAATGCCTCATTTTTCGCAAAACCTTTTCTCTAATGCCCAGTCATATGTAACTCTATTTGTATTTATCTCCTTCTCTTTTGCTGTACTATGCTCAGTTGTGTATGACTTTCTGCGGCCCCATGGACTGTAGCCCACCAGGCTCCTCTTTTCATTGGATTTCCCAAGCAAGAATACTGGAGTGGGTTGCCATTTCCTTATTCAGCAGATCTTCCTGACCCAGGGATCAAACCCACATCTCTTGCATCTCCTGCATTGGCAGGCAGATTCTTTACCACTGTGAAAGCCCATATTTATCTCCTTGTATTTAATAATTTAATACATACACTCTGTCATTTGACTTAAGAACAAGTAGAGATACCTACAGAAATATATCTATTATGTATAATAAAGATGATTATAAAGTAGTTTCTATAGGAAAATTAAATTAAAAGTTCATAATTTTGCAGAGTCAGTATCCTACTTTTAATTTGGTATCTTTTAAATTTTAACACATGCTACCTAAAATTGTAAAATTATATTTTAAGGTATCTTACAATATTCTTAAATCTTACACAACTAGAAATATGTAGTAAATATCCATTCCTTTTAGGTTTGAAGTGGTTTTCCCATTTTTCTCATATTAAATGGTATATTGTGAAGTTTACTTTTTTATTTCATTCTAAAATATGTAACTTTAATCAAGATCTTTTTAGTTTTCATTTTGCCTTTTAGGTTTGGGCTCTGACTTTGAAGGAGTGGGTTTAGCAGATAACCTTAAAAATCTTCTCTGTGATTCATCCTTCACCTTGACTCCTTTAGCATCCCCTTCGGCCTGGAAGGTGGTCCACTCAGGGTGGGCGTTGGAGGGGAAGACTACACAGAGAGGTGCTGTTCCAGTGCAGTGGGGCAGGTAGGAGCTGTCCTTTCAGCACCCATTGCTCAGCTATCTGCCCCCAAAACCAACAAAGCCTCCGAAAACCCGTCAGGTATCTCCCTTAGGTCTTTAGGTTCCCACACCTTGGAACCCTACCACAGAATGATCTGTTTTGTTTTTTTATTTTTTTCTTTTGCTATAATTGCAGATTATACCCAATATTTTTTTAAATTTAAATGAGAAATATTAATGACATATGAGAACCAAATGATTAATACCTAATATAAAATATTAATTACATGTACAAGAAAACAGAGTCCTAGTGGAAAATGGACAAAGTGAAAAAAAAGAGACAGAAAATTACAAATGTCTAATAAATATCAAACGGAGAAGGCAATGGCACCCCATTCCAGTACTCTTGCCCGGAAAATCCCATGGATGGAGGAGCCTGGTAGGCTGCAGTCCATGGGGACGCAAAGAGTCGGACATGACCAAGTGACTTCACTTTGACTTTTCACTTTCATGCATTGGAGAAGGAAATGGCAACCCACTCCAGTGTTCTTGCCTGGAGAATCCCAGGGACGGGGAAGCCTGGTGGGCTGCCGTCTATGGGGTCGCACAGAGCCAGACACTACTGAAGCAACTAATGCAGTAACAGCAGCAATAAATATCAAAAGTTGCTCAGACTTTATTTTTTTGGGCTCCAAAATCACTGCAGATGGTGACTGCAGCCATGAAATTAAAAGACTCTTACTCCTTGGAAGGAAAGTTATGTCCAACCTAGATAGCATATTCGAAAGCAGAGACATTACTTTGCCAACAAAGGTCCGTCTAGTCAAGGCTATGGTTTTTCCTGTGGTCATGTATGGATGTGAGAGTTGGACTGTGAAGGAGGCTGAGGGCCGAAGAGTTGATGCTTTTGAACTGTGGTGTTGGAGAAGACTGTTGAGAGTCCCTTGGACTGCAAGGAGTCCAACCAGTCCATTCTGAAGGAGATCAGCCCTAGGATTTCTTTGGAAGGAATGATGCTGAAACTGAAACTCCAGTACTTTGGCCACCTCATGTGAAGAGTTGACTCATTGGAAAAGACTCTGATGCTGGGAGGGATTGGGGGCAGGAGGAGAAGGGGATGACAGAGGATGAGATGGTTGGATGGCATCACTGACTCGATGGACGTGAGTCTGAGTGAACTCCGGGAGTTGGTGATGGACAGGGAGGCCTGGCGTGCTGCGATTCATGGGGTCACAAAGAGTCGGACATGACTGAGCGACTGAACTGAACTGAACTGAACACTATATGTTAAAAAGAAAAAAAGAAAAGAGAAGTAATGAGGGCCCTTTAAAATATTTAGTTTATAAATAAGGTAACAGTAGAATTTAGTGGTTCCAATCCACTGAGAGGAGGTTCCTCCACTAGATCCCATGAGTTTGAATTCTGACTCCATCATTATTTAACTGTGTAACTTGAGGCAAATAAATGTTCATCTGAGTTTTCTTATATGAAATATGTAAATAATATTACCTCACTGCAAAGTTGTTATAACCATTAAATAAATATAAAGAGTTAAACATGTATCTAGGTTATAGAGAACACTTAATAAATGTTACCTATCTTTTTATTTTTTCTATTTATTGATCATTTACTATTTTTAACCATTTCACAGTTTACTTAGATTATGCTGAAAGTTAAACATTTAAACACATTTTCTTCTGTTGTAAAATCTATTTAATATACTTATATTTGACAGTATAACTGAGCAGAAATATTTTTGTATATTTTACTGGGTGTTTTAGAGTCTGAGAAGGGGCTTCCCCAGTGGCTCAGCAGTAAAGAATCCATCTGTAATGCAGAGACGCAGAAGACTCAAGTTTGATCGCTGAGTTGGGAACATCCCCTAGAGGGGAAAATGGCAACCGACTCCAGTATTCTTGCCTGGGAAATCTCATAAACAGAGGAGCCTGGTGGGCTACAGTCTATAGGATCACAAAGAGTCTGATATGTCTGAACAACTGAGCACACACTAGAATGAGAAAGATAACAAATAAAAATACAAATAGTGAAAAAAACCCATAGATTTATATGATTCATAAACTAAATATAGTGGCCAAAGATTTTCAGGGGCCTAGTATTATATATATATGCCAGCTATCTTGAAATAAAATGAGATTGTAGGAAAATCATCCTGAATTTGAATTCTGAGTTTGAATTTTCCCTACAGTGATATCTTGTATCACTACTAAGAGTCATTTTCTTACCCCAATATAGTAATACAGGGATATAATGTATCATTCACTGTTTATGAAGGAAGTATTTGGCATCATTCAAAATTCCCAGGGGAAGTCAATATTTAGCATCTTAGAGCTTTTCTAGAATGTCACAAAATCTATGAATTTTCTCTCTTGTTTATACACATAGTCACACAATTTTGCACATATTAATAGGGTGTTCAAAGATTCCCTGACATGGTCCGTGAATGATTAAATATCCTGAGGGGAGAAACTCAAGGAAGGAGATTGTTATACATGATCCTCTAAATGTGAATAATATTTAACTATGCCATTTGAAACTATAAAATTAGTAAATAAATATAGATTGTTATCACTGTTTAGTTGCTAAGTCATGCCTGGCTCTTTTGTGACCCCATGGACTGTAGCCCATGAAGCTCATCTGTCCATGAGATTTTCTAAGCAAGAACACTGGAGTGGGTTACCATTTCTTTCTCCAGGGGATCTTCCCCACCTAGGAATCAAACCCATGTCTCTTGCATTGCAGGTCAATTCTTTACCAATGAGCTACCAGGGAAACCCAGATTAACACTGAGTTCAGTCACTCAGTTGTGTTTGACTCTTTGTGACCCCATGAATCGCAGCACGCCAGGCCTCCCTATCCATCACCAACTCACGGAGTTCACTCAGACTCATGTCCATCGAGTCAGTGATGCCATCCAGCCATCTCATCCTCTGTCGTCCCCTTCTCCCCTTGCCCCCAATCCCTCCCAGCATCAGGGTCTTTTCCAGTGGGTCAACTCTTTGCATGAGGTGGCCAAAGTATTTAAGTTTCAGCTTTAGCATCACTAGAGAAATGAAATATCTCTTAGTATTTACATATCATCCAATTTTACAGTGTAATAAAAAGAGAATAAAGTATCTGTCTTTAGAAAATGATGCCAAAATGCCATTTTAAAATAATTTTCTTTTGCTTCCTGTCTTATCTCAGTTTCTGTCTGCCCTTCACAAAATTATTTCCTGAGTTCCAGTTTATTAGGCATTATGTACACATATAAAAGAAATATATAATGGGAGATAAATATAAATGTAAATGATTGTTGTCAGAGCTCAAAGTTTGTTCAAGAAGCACTTATGTTATGAAAGAGGCCAAGAATTTTCAAGAGTGGATGACTTTTGTCATTCAAAAGTGAATTTGTGTTTTGTAAGAAAATACTTAGCCCCTTATAGATCTAAAATATAAAGCATTTAAAAACAGGTGCTTGAAATTAGAATGTTTCAGTTTCTAAAATGACAGAAATGATAGATTATATTTAAAGTATTTATTATGCTGTCATTTATAGTCAAAGAAGTTATTTAACAAAGGAAATACCTGGCACATTGTTGTTAGACTGTATCATTGAAGTATGAAAATATAAAGCCATTTTCCCCCATATATGAATAGTTAATGAAATTTTTTCTTGTCATTTTGTTATAGTGAAAATAAATACATGCCATCAAATTGTTTCTTATTTCTTGCTACTATTTTCTGACCATATGGCTGTTTATTGAAATCACCTTAATTTTTGCCTCTAGGCCTTCTGTTACAACTTTGGCTATATGTTGCATCTCTTTGGGTGCCTTTAATGTGTATTGAAAGTGACATTATTACATAAAAGAGTTCTTGGATCTAACATAACTATTGTGAGATATGCATTTAATCTAGTTTAGGTATTAATATTTGCATTTAGCCAAGAAAGGAGGTGAGAAAGAAAGGTATTTATTAAACAACGTGGAGATTCCATAATTAAAGCAGCAGTAATCTTCAATGGTTTGGTAGGAGGAGACTGGAGAAGGAAATATGTGAACTCTTGGAACAATAATGAGAAAAAAAAATGTCTTTCCAACATCCTACACTACTAGACTACTAGTTACCTCCTTCTCTACTCTTGTTTGCCTGAATATAAAACCCAGTGATCTTTGTACTTCAGTTCTCTCGGTTCATGTTTTGGAGTCAAGCTTTCCTATCTTTTGTGGGGCTTACTTATATAGTCTGTTTCTGACTCTGAAAAAATGCATATTTGATAATAACAGTACACACTTATCCCTGGGTATGCACTGGGGATTGGTTCCAGAACTTATTTCCTCCTTACCCAATATTGTCACATATGACTGAAGAATCAAATGTCATTACCAAGACTAATAAGGAGACCCAACTCTGATACCACATCCCTTTACTACCTTCTTTTCTTGATATTCAGGCTTCCCTGGTGGCTCAGATGATAAAGAATCTGCCAGCAATGTAGGAGACACAGGAGATGCAGGTTTGAATCTGGGTTGGGAAGATCCCCTTGAGAAGGGAATGGCACCCCACTCCAGTATTCTTGCCTGGAGAATTCATGGACAGAGGAGTGGGCTACAGTCCTTGGGGTCACAAAGAGTCAGACACTATTGAGCAACTAACACCAACTTTTCGTTATATTCAGATCTTTTGTCCAGGTGCCAATCCCCTTTTGCTCAGATTTTGGTTTTCATTCCTGACATACCCTACAATCCATACTCTGTGCCTGGGTTATCTCTTGACTGCTGACCACAATGTTTTCGCTGCCTGGAAAGCCCTCTGTCCTGTTCTCTGTCTCCTGGTGAACATGTTATTCAAGGTCAGACTTGGATTGTACACTTCCTCTTTGTAGCTCACCCTGATCTTTCCAGCCAGAATCACTTTCTCACCTCTGTGCTTCCAAAAGTGCACTTGTTCACCAAGCTGCTTCATGTGAAGGTGAATGTGTTTATGTTTGTCTTTCCAGATAGACTATGAGTTCACTGAGATCCAAAAACACTGCTTAATTATGTTTATTTTCTCCAGAACCCATGACTTGTTACTTGATGAGTGTGTGATCTGAATATCAGTGCCTTGTCTACTCTGGCTAGTTTTTATCAGCTCCCTTGATGATCGGCCTGGTGGCTTTGTTGATCATTAATGGAGGCTCCTATTCATATCCTTTGGCTTCCTGCTATTCTAGTGGTTCTTTCTCTTTCCTCTCCTTCCTTGATCTGTTGCCATGTGACACCGTGACAACTTAATATCCCTCGTGGTGCTCTGCCACCTAATTATAACACACATTTTGCAGGCCAAGAAATTGTGCTGCCTTCAAAGTGAGTGCCACTTCACGAAACAAATTTTGTTTGTGTTCCATGGGGCAGGATCTTAATCTCATGTAGAGTTGACTGTGCCGTTTTACATATGCCTTCCATTGCTTTTGCATGCATTTCTATTTCTTTATACACATACTTTCTGTTTTTACTTTCCTCAGGATATATACATTCATACCCTACAAAAACATGAAAAGAATGTAATCATGCTAGTTCTTTGATGTATATTACTGTTGGTCTTCAACATCCTTTTAATTGTTGTTATTTTTTAACCTAAAGATCTGCAGTGGACAATCTCTGAAGTATCATCTTATGGAGGCAATTGTAAACAAATAACCTAAAGTGTGGTTCTTGGGACTTCCCTGGTGGCTCAGATGGTAAAGCATATGTCTATAATGTGGGAGACCCGGGTTCAGTCCCTGGGTTGGGAAGATCCCCTGGAGAAGGAAATGGCAATCCACTCCAGTACTATTGCCTGGAAAATCCCATGGACAGAGGAGCCTGGTAGGCTATAGTCCATGGGGTCGCAAAGAGTTGGACATGACTGAGTGACTTCACTTTCACTTTCACTTTCATGCCAATAAAAGTATATCTAGTCAAGGCTATGGTTTTTCCAGTGGTCATGTATGGATGTGAGAGTTGGACTGTGAAGAAAGCTGAGTGCCGAAGAATTGATGCCTTTGAGCTGTGGTGTTGGAGAAGACTCTTGAGAGTCCCTTGGACTGCAAGGAGATCCAGCCAGTCCATTCTGAAGGAGATCAGTCCTGGGTGTTCTTTGGAAGCACTGATGCTAAAGCTGAAATTCCAGTACTTTGGCCACCCATGTGAAGAGTTGACTCATTGGAAAAGACTGATGCTGGGAGGGATTGGGGGCAGGAGGAGAAGGGGATGACAGAGGATGAGATGGCTGGATGGCATCACCGACTCGATGGACATGAGTTTGAGTGAACTCTGGGAGTTGGTAATGGACGGGGAGGCCTGGTGTGTTGCAATTCATGGGGTTGCAAAGAGTTGGACACGACTGAGCAACTGATCTGATCTGATAGGCCAGTATTGGCTCTCCAGGTGACTCAGTGGTAAAGAATCCACCTGTTAGTGTGGGAGACTCAGGTTCAGTCCTTGGGTTGGGAAGATCCCCTGGAAAAGGAAATAGCAACCCACTTCAGTATTCTTGCTTGGGAAATAACATGGACAGAGTCTGATGGGCTGTAGTTCATGGGGTCGCAAAAGAGTCGGACAGAACCTAGTGTCTAAACAATAACAACAGGCCAATATTCGAAAACAGCTTCAGCTCACATTCCAAATTCTTAACACAATCTTGAATATTTATTTGGATTCTGTTGAAAGAATGCTGTTAGAGGTCTTATAGGACTTTTACTACCTACAAATTCATTGGCATATAATGAAACTTCATCAAAGGAGTGACCACTGCCATATTCAGTTGGTTAAAAATAAATCACAGTTGTCATCCACAGTTAACAGGAAGGGATTATTTAAGGGGTAACTCACTGGGATTCACCCTCAAATGTGTCTCTCACACTCATCTTATGGGCAAAAACTTAAGCTTGCTAAAATAAGTTCATCGTGAAGAGAAATTTGGCCGCATATAGTAAAATGTGCTCTAAAAAGCCAGAAATCACATGCATACTTATGTGCCTGATAGATGTATGAAAAAACGTCCAATTGCATTATTGTTTTTAATAATGAAAAATAAGACATAAAATATAAATTCTGTAAATAGAAGAGTAGATGGATAAATTTGACATATTCATAATAATTTCATTGAAATATGACTGATTTATGATGTGTTAGTTTCAGTTGTACCACAGGGAGTCAGTTATATGTGGAGAGACTGTTCTGCACATGTATTCTTTTTTAGATTTTTTTCCACTTTTTCACTGTGCCATACAGTGTGTCCTTGTTGGTTATCTATTGTGTATGTAGTAGTTGGTATATGCTCATCCCTCGTACTTTATCTCTCCCTATCCCCCTTTCTCCTTTGGTAACCATACATTTGTTTTTTAATGTTTATGAGTCTATTTCTGTCTTGTAAATAAGTTCATTGTATTTTTTTTTTTTAGATTCCACATAAAAGCAGTATTATATGGTATTTCTTTGTCTGACTTACTTCACTTAGTATCATAATCTGTAGGTGCATCCATGTTGCTGCAAATGGCATATTTTGTTCATATTTATGACAGAATAACTTTCCATTGTGTGTATATACCACATCTTCTTTATCCATTCATCTGTCACTGGACACTTAGGTTGCTTACATGTCTTGGCTATTGTTAATATTGCTGTATTAACATTGGGGTTAATATATGGTTTTGAGTTATAATGTTATCTAGATATATGCCCAGGAGTGGAATTGCGGATAACTCCATTTTAGTTGTGCAAGGAGCCTCCATACTGTTCTCCACAGTGGCTGTACCAATTTACAGTCCCTCAACAGTAAAGGACAGTTCCTTTTTCTGCACACTCTGTCCAGCACTTATTATTTGTAGATTTTTTGATGATTGGTATTGACCAGAGTGAGACAAATACCTCATTGTAGTTTTGACTTATGTTTCTCTACTAATTAGAGATATTGAGCATCTTTTCATGTACCTGTTAGCCATCTGTATGTCTTCTTTGGAGAAAAGTCTTACTTAGATCTTCTGCCTATTTTTTTACTGAGTTGTTGTTTTGATATTGAGCTATATGAACTGTTTGTGTAATATGTATCTACATATAACTGAACAATACTCTTGTTAATTGTGTAGTTTGCAATCAGTATGTTGTCTTTTTGTTTTATCATTTCCTTTGCTGTGCAAAAGTTTGTAAGTTTGATTAGGTCCCATTTGTTTATTTTTATTTCCATTATTCTAGGATTCACATTCAAAAAGATATTGTTGCAATTTATGTCAAAGAGTGTTCTGCCTATATTTTCCTCTGAGTATCCAGCCATATAGTTTGGTCTTTAATTTTGCCTTTATTTTTTGTGTATGGTGTTAGAGAGTGTTCTCATTTCATTCTTTTGCATGGTGTTGTTTAGTGACTAAGTCGTGTCTAACTCTTTTGTGACCCCATGGACTGTAACCCATCAGGCTTCTCTGTCCACGGGATTTCCCAGGCAAGAATACTGGAGGGGATGCCATTTTCTTCTCCAGGGGATCTTCCTGACCCAGGGGTTAAACTCACATCTCCTGCATTGGCAAGCAGATTCTTTACTGCTGAGCCACTAGTGAAGCCCTCTTTTATGTGTAGCTGTCCAGTTTTCCCAGGACCACTTGTTGAAAGACTTTCTTTTCTCGGCTGTGTTTTCTTACTTCCTTTGTCATAGGTTAATTTACCATAAGTGTGTGGGACTTTTTTCAGGGCTTTCTATCCTGTTATGTTGATCTATATGTCTGTTTTTGTGCTACTACCATACTCTTTTGGTGACTGGGTTTGTAGTATAGGCTGAAGTCAGAAACCCTAATTCCCTTAGGTCTGTAATTCTTTCTCAAGAATGCTTTAGCTAGTTAGTGTCTTTTGTGTTTCCACATACATTTAAACATTTTTTTTTCTAGTTCTATGAAAAATACCATTGGTAATTTGGGATTGCATTGAATCTATAGATTGTCTTGGGTAATTTGGTCATTTTAAGTATTAATTCTTTAATCCAAGAACATTGTATATCTTTCTATCTGTTTGAGTTTGCTTCAATTTCTTTCATAGTTTTCAGAGTACTGGTCTTTTCCCTCCTTAGGTAGATTTATTCCAAGTTATTTTATTCTTTTTTGATACAATGTATTAATACAATGAATACTTTTGCTCCACAGAGCAGTAAAAATGAATGAATCAGAGCTATACATTCACATATATATATGTATAAAATATATGTATGAATGAATGTATGTAGATATTTATTTATAGAAGAATTTAGTGAAAAATACAAGTTATAGAAAGTATTATACAAAGTATATAAAGTGACAAAACATATAAAATGATACTATATAGTGTTTACTTTATACCTACACACATCTATCTACCTATCTATCTATATGTTAAAGACACAGTAAAAGAAAAAAAGAAGCTAGAAATGATAAATTGGAGAAGGCAATGGCACCCCACTCCAGTACTCCTGCCTGGAAAATGCCATGCACGAAGGAGCCTGGTGGGCTGCAGTCCATGGGGTCGCTAGGAGTCAGACACGACTGAGCGACTTCACTTTCACTTTTCACTTTCATGCATTGGAGAAGGAAATGGCAACCCACTCCAGTGTTCTTGCCTGGAGAATCCTAGGGACAGGGGAGCCTGGTAGGCTGCCGTCTATGGGGTCGCACAGAATCGGGCACGACTGAAGCGACTTAGCAGCAGCAGCAGCAGAAATGATAAATAGTGGTGTTAACATCTGAACTTTAGAAGATGTAAGTGAGTTTGTATGCATGAAAAAAATGTATGCTTACCAGTTGGAAAAATATCAGTTGTAACTAAGAACTTTTATATTTGTATTTCAATGAGAAACTTTTTTCAAAGGACACCTGGGGATCTATGTGCTATATTCCAAGCAGACAGTTTTTACAATTTAATCTGGAATTTTTCTGTTCTTAGAAATAAGCCTCAGGAGGCTAATAAGGCAAAGTTTATTCCTTGAAAGTTGTTCAGTTATAAGTTCCATTATAAAAAGTATCTTGAATATTATAAGATTTCATATTTGACTATGGTATTATTTCTATCATTAAAATGGATGGAAATCCAGAAATTCAGTTGTACTATAGGTTTAGGAAAAATTTAATTACTAGTATTTATTGCATCATCTAAATTGACACTAAATGCCATAGTATAAATATAAAATGATATTTTTATATATTGTCTTTTGCATGTTTTACATTATATTTTGTTTTTATTACTTTTGCCCTATTCTCAGGGTAAACAAATATCTTTTAAAGTACACATGAGCTATTCTTCAAAAGAATAGAGTTTTATCAAAAGTCATTTGCAATCAGAATAGAGTGTTAATATTTAGAAATTAAAATGAGAACAATGAATTGAGTATAGAAAGAATCTGATCTTTCCACAAACATGTATCAAAAATGCTTTTGCTAAATATCTGAGACTAAAAGAGTTTAATCACTTTTAACTCAGGAAAGCAACACGCTCTGTCTCTGACAAAATGGGTACATGTGTTTTGTGTGTGTGCTTGTGTGAGTATATGAGAGTCAGCTATGTCTGTTGATTAATGGAGATACACATTTATAGAATCAAATGTTCAGTCCTTCATCCTTGTCCAGTATGTCGTAGAAACAATTGTAACAAACATCTCAAGATTAAAAGTATATGCCTTAAGTGGAAGGGATATACATCTTGTCTCTAAAAGAACTTTGAAGATAGAATCTGTTAGTTGGAAAGAGTTCTCATGGGTGATTTAGGCTCTTCTTGAATTTACAAGTGCTGCTAAATTTAGGCCATTCTAACCAGGAGAGGCTGAGGTGTGCTATTTCTCTGCTGATCTCCAAACAGCTGCTGCTGTTCCTCAATCTTTTTTGAGATAGACCTGATTTAAAATATTACAACCTCATTTCACACCTTGAATTCTTCTCAGAAAGAGTAATTGAATTTCAGTACCTTTTTAAAGAAACCTATTGTACATTACAACCTTTGTCATATGGTTCAGTTTGTCAGTGTTTCTGGTTTCTGAAGGACATCCTACAGGCTGTCTGGAATGCATTACCCTACAGCATGCTTCTCCTGAAGAATTACTCCAGAATTTTAGAATAATTCCAGAATTAGAACAATTTTTTTGTATATGTTTCTTTGGCTATAGAAATGTTCACTTTTTTTTTCCCCCCTTCAGAACAATTAACATATGCCTGATTTCATTAGTTGATTTGTTCTTTTGTAATTCTGAGGACAAACTTCTGCAGGCTAAGAGTAAAACCTTAACTTGTAAAAAAAAGAAAAAAAAAGTCCTTCTTTCCATTCAGTTATTCAGTGTAGTAAATATGGTGCCTTCCACAACATATTTAATACCCCCTGAGATTATTTATATTATAATTTTGCCCAAGATAGGTTATAAAGAAGTTAAATATTTTTCCAAGTAACAGTTTTAGGGAAAATATGGCTTTGAGGTTACTATGCTAAAATTGTGTTCTCTTAGTCAGTTTTAGAGTTTATGGTTGACTTCTATATGCTTAATGATACAAATTGGACATTATTCTGTAGGTAATAAAGAACCATTAAAGGATGTCAGAGGTCAGATCAGAGGTCAGAGCTACAAATGCTGATGGGTTCTTAGAAAGCGTACCTTGATTGCAGTGCTGATAATGGAATAAAGAGGGCTGAGGTCAAATGAATGAGGGAAGATGTCATATAGATATTTTGTAATGCAGTGACTAGAGGGATGGAGACAATGTATGTTTTGCTTATAGAATGTCATGTGAAATTTAAACTAACCACCATTTTTTTACATACATTTTAGGGAAAATAGTTACATTCAAAAAATGTCCAAGCTCACTTCTAAAAGTTTCTGTAGTTTATGGTAAAAAAAAAAAAAAGTCACTAATCTTGAACCCTTGGTAATTTTCAGTTCAGTTCAGTTCAGTCGCTCAGTCATGTCCGACTCTTTGCGACCCCATGAATCGCAGCACGACAGGCCTCCCTGTCCATCACCAACTCCCAGAGTTCACTCAAACTCATGTCCATCAAGTCGGTGATGCCATCCAACCATGTCATCCTCTGTTGTCCCCTTCTCCTCCTGCCTTCAGTCTTTCCCAGCATCAGGGTCTTTTCCAATGAGTCAACTCTTCGCATGAGGTGGCCAAAGTATTGGAGTTTCAGTTTTAGCATCAATCCTTGCAAAGAACACCCAGGACTGACCTCCTTTAAAATGGACTGGTTGGTAAAAGATGTTTAATATTCTATTACTGATATCTACCTGTGTGTCTGTAAATTGAATACAGCTCTGTGTTTTTATACTGTGGATTTACTGCAAGCATTACTTGTTCCTCAGAGCAACCATCAAATTTCATTTGGGAAAAAGGTCCCTGGTGTACTTCAATAATGATTTTCCTTAGGCAGTTGTGTCTTGTAACTTGAAGTTGAATAACATCTTTAGAGTTGATTATTTTCAAGGGATTAAAGGTTTGAAAGATACTACTTCTTCCAGCAATCATCAATTTACAGGAAGTGCCTGAGACTGAATTTATTATTTTTTTAATTAATAGATGAAGATTATAAGCACCTGCATTCTTAATTCAATACAAAATCTGAATGTATTATATTGGAGGCTCTTCAAGAAAGGAGTTAATATTTGAAGAATTATTTTTAGTGAATTTCTGCTTTCTTAAGCTAGATGTGGAAAACAGTAAAGAAACATTTATCAGTTTACCATAGTCAGCACTCTAGCTACTGTTTCTGTTGAAGAAGTCCCAGGTCAAATAGATTGAAAAAGCCATTTAATGGCATTCTTCCTTAATCCGTGTTCCATCCTGGAGGTGGAAGGAAAGGGTTATCCTTTTTCCTTTTCATTTTCTCCTCTTTATTTGGGCTTAAATTTATACTTGGAAAATCTTTATAGAAGACAAACAAGCCTCGTTTCCTGTCAAAATATAACACAAACAAAAAACTGGCATATGAAATGTAGCTTTTCTTTTTCTGAGTTCATGATCTTTGCCTTTGAGTAATATATCCTGCTAGGTTTTGATTTTTTGTTCCAAGATTCTCAGTCTTTGAGCAATCCATCACTGTAAAGTCCAAAGTTAGAAGAATACCCACATTAAATATTTATACTCCACTCCCAAAGGCTCTATTCCTCCCTTCAGAGGGATAGAAAATACTTGGCCATATGAACTTGACTGTATAATGTAAGAATAGTAAATTAACAGTTAAACACTCATATACTCACATACATTTTGCATATTTGAACATCTATGAAAATGTAATCACCATCACCATAGTAAAATGATATTTTTTGTATTTTTTGTATGTGTCAAATATTGCTCCAAGTCACTTGTTCTTTTCACTGTCCCATAACAAACCACAAAATAGTCTATGCTTTAAAACAACCATTTATTGCACTCATGAACTCAGTGGGTCATGCTTTTAGAATGGGCTTCATGGGTTCACTTTTTTTTTTTTTTTTCTACTGTCTGTGGTGCCTCTTCTGGGGAAACTGCCAGCTTGGAGAAGGGGACTGCTTGATAACTTGGGGTGGGATCATCCGAAGGCGTCTTCACTCACATACTTGAGAGTGATCCTGGATATTGCCCGAGACTTCCCTAGACTGTTGACTGGTACGCCTACACATGGTATCTCCAGGTGGTCCCTTCACATGACTACCTCAGGCTTTCTTCTAGAGCATCATAGAGCATCACTTCCACTGTAATCTGCTGGCTAAAAAAGAGTTGCAAATGTACTCACCATTACACAAGGAGGAAACAGACAGCACCTGTTGGAAAGGTTCTATATATACAGAGTTCTACAAGGGCATTTATACTCAATATTTTACATTGAGAAAGCTTGTACCCACTGCGTGATCATCATTTCCCCTTACTGTCTATTCTCTATCTTAAGAGGTATCCTCCTTGAAACTATATGTGAAAAGAAAAAGAAAATTCACATAAAGTAATTTTCTTAAGAAGAATAAAATAGTCAAGTTAAAAACCAGGACTACAAAATGCAGACTATTAATTCCAGGCTTGATTTATTTCCGTTTTACATCATCAAAGATTTCCCTTGAAAGTGTTGGCAGAGTTCAAAAATAACACAATTATGAGTCTTATATTAAGCCACCCACACAATCTTCTAAAAGGTTTCTAGACTTCTAATCTGTTTCCCGCATATGCATACTGTATATATGTATAAATTAAATACTATAGATATATCTTAGATCCTTACTTACAAAAGCAAGGAAAAAGGAACCGCTATTGAGAATCTTTTATTTGTTATGCACCAAGCACATGTTATTTCATTAATAATACCTGTGGGAGGTGCGTGGTATTATCTACTTTTCATGAAAAAGGAACTAAAGCTCAGATAGATTAACTGAATTGCTTTACCTCAGGAAGACAACTCCAAACTTGAATGGGGATACAGAGCTATCAGATTCAGAAGTGGTAGGTTAAGAATATATTAAGAATTAACCAATTAAAATCAGGCTGTTATAATCTTAAATTAATGAAAAGCAATATCCCATTAGCTTTTAACTCTGCCTGTTGTTTATACTACATGCCTTTAATGAGCTCAGTTTACCACACTGGTGTATAATTGTTTTCAATTATACACTGTTACTTTCCTCTTCCCTTATCATTGCCTAACTAATCTCTCAGGTAATAATAGATATATAGAGATATAAAAATTGAGAAAACCAAAATTGTCAATCAGAAGTCTTTCATTTTATCAGCACCAAATCTATAAAACCACTTGTATCTATGCACATTGGTAAGATTAATTTTGGTCCTTATGTAATGCATGGAACTTATCTTCTCTTGCTATTAATGACTTTTAAAATCCTTTATAAAAGGACTTTGAAACTCCAGTCAGTTGCTTTCTTTCCTGAAGTTTGAATCACTCTTACTATAAATTATTCTCTTCAATTTACAAGTTTTTTCCCAGGGAGTCCTACAAACAAATGAAATCCACTGCACATTCTTCTCTCCTCTCCATAACTCCTTTTGACTCTCCATTCACCCCTACAATCACAGTTCTCAAGGAGTTGATGATATTCACGGTCTTCCCAAATTCAGTTCTACTGTGCAACCCATTTCAGTCTGGCATACTCAGCTTCAGAGAAATTGCTTTGTTGAAGTCATCAGAGACCAGCATATTGCCATTGGATATTTCAGTTCTCTTCTTATTTAACTGCTTAGCAACTTTTGAAAAGCGCCTTTCTTCCTTGTCCTTAAAGATTCTTTTCTTTCCCTTCTGTAGTCGGTTTAACACCATAGTCTTTTTCCCCCCAGTGTTTTTCCACTTTTAATCGCTAATTTGGAAATGCCCTAAAGGTTTGTCTGGGCCCACTTCCTCATGCCACACACTTTGTGCTGATGTGCTTGATATTTCATATTTGTCCCTTCAGATTCCCTACTTATCCTCCTCCCACTTGGGTTGGTGACTCATGGGGCGATTTCATATAGACTGCACCAATGGCTGTCTTTGTGCTATGGCTTATGATTAGGTTTGGTCAGTGTGAGGCAAGGGAGGACACTGGAGAGTTGGAAGATAACATGGTAGGGGAAGTTATTGCCCATCTCCTCCCCAGCTAAATCACTGAAAGGGAGACACATTCTAGTATCCTACTATGCAAGTCTGTGGTTCCTATCAGATGATCTTCTATACTCTGAGGTTTCTTAGCTGCAACATCTCTAGTCCCTTTGGGCTTAGGGTCAGTAAGTTCCCAGCTTTTGCTAGAGCAGGATACAGCACCAACCTCTAATGGCTTTTCTAATCTCTGTCCACACTTCCTAAATAATCCTTTTATTAAACCCCTACTTATTCATTTTAATAGTATTATTTTCTGTTTCCTATTGGGATCCTTACACATAGGATCCTTCACCAGGAAACAAAGACTGAGGTGGAGCTACAGAAACAAAGGCTTATCTGCAAGTTATTCCTGTGAAAGATAAAAAAGAAGAAAAGGAAGATAAGGCAGAAAGAGCCTTCAGACAACAATGCAGCTCAAATACCTGAGAAAACAAGGAAGGTGGAAGATGCAGCCTTGGTTATGAATAGCATCAGATTATAATACAGACAGGCCAGTCTCAGCGAGTCCACTGGGGAGTTTTGGAGCAAATATGGGTCTTTAAAGGATTCCCCCATTGGACAAAGGTGGCATGACCTTCATACATCGATCATCTTTCATCATCAACCTCTACCTCTGAAGAATGTGACCTTGCTTCAAAAGCTACATGTATTCTGAAGGAAAAAGAACTCAAAACTGTCAGCTAACTGAACCCTTTGCAGCTGAATGCAAGTTTTTTCTTGAAGGCAGAGCTTAGTAGCACAGCTGTGTGGTTGCCATATCAGGGGAACTGTTCTTCTGTATCTTCACATATTGTCTGTATCAGAAAATTCACAATATCATGCCTCTGTATTTCTTTTATTAATTCTAGGCTTATCTCACTACCTACTAATCCTTTAAACCTCCAGTTCTCTTCACAAATTTACCACATCACGAAACAAATATACTGATTTTTCTCTTCTTCTTATACTTGATACTGCTCTAGTGTTTAGAAACTTTCAACTCCACCCTTATGTACCCTCTGTTGCTGTTGTTTAGTTGCTAACTCATGTGTGACTCTTGTGACCCTATAGACTGTAGCCTGCCAGGCTCCTCTGTCCAAGGGATTTCTCAGGCAAGAATACCTGGAATGGGTTGCTATTTCCTTCTCCACGTCATCTTCCTGATCCAGGGGTTGAACCCTTGTCTCCTGCAGTGCTTGGTCAGTTCTTTACCACTGAGTCACCAGGGAAGCCCTCTGTACACTGTGCTCAAGCCAAAACTACAGGAGTCCTTCCTGACCCCCTCATCATGCACACAATGTATCCTGTTCATTATCAGATATGACTCCAGAAATGTATCTTGAATTTGGCTTTTTACTGTCATCTCTACTATGACTTTCCTACTTAAAGCGACTATCAGCTCTCATCCAGTTACTGGAATAGCCTTCTGTTTTGGCCTTCCCACTTCCATTCGTATTATCTTCCAATCCATTGAAGAAAAAAAAACTTTTTAAGATATATGGGGAATATGTTTGTCTCCTTCTCAAAAGATGTCAGTGGCTTCATATTTTACTTGAGCTAAATCCTCAACACGGCCTCTAAGAAAGTTCATGTGTGGCTTTTACCTGTTTCTGTGAGCTAATCACGTGTCCCTTCCCCTCTTCCTCACCAGGCTCCAGTCACACTTACCTTCTCTGGAGGTCTTCTAATATTTATATTCTTTTGTTTTGTGTTTGTGTCTTCACTTCCAGGTTCAGCTCAAAATGTTTTTCTTCTCACTCAAGTTTATAACTATTACTCAACTTTTATGATTTAATGTAAATCATAATGTAAATAAAACTTCTACATGTATTCCACTTTGGAACTCTTTATCTAAATCAGGGCTCTTTCATAGCGTTCCATTACCTGTATTTCATATAACTTACTCACAGTTTAGGGTAGTGGTAAAGAATCCTCCTGCCAGTGCAGGAGACGCAGGAGATGTGGGTTTGATGTCTGGGTTGGGAAGATCCCCTAGAGGAGGAAATGGCAATCCACTCCAGTATTCTTGCCTGGGAAATCCCATGGACAGAGGAGCCTGGCAGACCACAGTCAATGGGTTGGTGAAGAGTCAGACATACTCAGTGGCTGAGCATACACACTGCAGCTTATAATTATTTATTTGAGTAGTTGGTTTTGTTGAATGTGGATCTTTCAACCAAACAAAATCAAAGGAACTGTCTTATAACTGCATCACCAGCATTTGGCTCAGTGTCTATCATGTTACTGGGTCTCAATTTACACTTCTTTTCATAGAAAAATGAACAAGTAATTATAAACCAAGTGATAACTTTAGTGTTCCATTTAATTTCATCCTATTTTTATTTCAGAAATTCTGTGATTGATATTTTGGCTCTCCTTTTTCACTCCTATGATTTTTCCATTGGTTACCTTATTTCTGGGGATTTATGACCCTTGAATCCCAGTAAATATTTTCAGTCATCAGAATTCATGTACATGGAGTCTTCAGTGTGCTTTAGCATGTATTAACATTATTCAGTGATTGGACTCATTACACACTGACTTTGAATAATTATTTAGAAATGTACATTTAATGTGAGTAACATACATCCAGCCAATCAGATCCATTTATCTAGACGTTGTTATTGTTGTTTAGTCACTAAGTTGTGTCTGATTCTTTTTGTGATTCCATGGACTGTAGCCAGCTATGTTCCTCTGTCCATAGGATTTTCCAGGCAAGAATACTGGGGTGGGTTGCCATTTCCTTCTCCAGGAGATCTTCCTGACACAGGAATTGAATCTTCATGGCTCAGTGGATTCTTTACCCCTGAGCCACCAGGGAAGCCCCTTATCTAGACATTTTCTTGAAGAGATTGATTTCTTTTCCTAGTTCTGGAGAAATGTTTTAATTCAGGTACAACAGGCCAAAGAGCCTTCTCCAGCTCCTCCACTGTAAGCATTTCCTGCCACCAACTAAGCAAAGTGGCCTGTCCATTGACTAGTTGAGAATGCACTCCAACAGCCAGCAGAGTGGATTCTTCCTGACTTTCATTTTATGTGCCCAGAGAAAACCCCATGCAGGAAAACAGGAAGTCTGTTGAAAGCATCATAAGAAATCTCAGCTGAATACTGTTATTTTCTTTGTATACATTTATAAAGAGGCAGAGACTATAAGGAGATGTTGCCATCATCCCCATCTCCTTCTGAGGCATAGCTATGCCTCTTGATTTAATATTACACATGCAACATTTTTCTTTACAGACTTAGGATACATTATTCCAGCTAGTTTAAAATATTTGCTTAGGAAATATGATATGTTAGTTCATCTAGTTTAAAACATTTGATTAGGAAAACCATCTTCATTTTTACCCCACCCTTACTTTTTTTCTTATTTGGCTGCATGTCATATGGTGAGAGTTGGAAATAACCATAATTGTGAAAATCAAAAGGCTTCCTTTACGAGAAGAGTCAGAAGGAGAAATTCTATTCAGAGCATACTGGTGTTGGAATTAACCAGATCAAAGAACCAGAGAACTTACTTTGAGTCCTTCAGGGATGTCATAACCCTCTAAATACCTCTTGCTGATATCCAAATGGATTAGATCAATTTAGAAATCCTGTCCTTGATATAAAAAGTACAGACCTAAAGTGACAAGATAATGCTAAAGAAAAGCTATGTAGTATTTTTGTTAAATATGTAGATGTAATTTATATATTGTCCTGGTGTTCATGTGTAAGTGTTTTTATTATATATTGCTTAACTGACAGCTCGATTATGGCATCCCTTGGAAATGCTGATTTATACAAAGTCAGTTATATTTAAAAACCAAACATAGAAGCTATGTGAAGTAAAGCTTTTTTTTTTTTTTTTTTTTTAATTGTAAAAGCTTTGTATCTCTAAGCACAACTTATTTTGTTTACATCCAGTCAGTTGAAGGGAGGGGAAGTGGCTTTAGGGAAAGTGAAACCTTTGGTGACTTCTGTTCCTGACTCCTTCTTTATGAGCCATTTTGTCTTTATCAACTTCAGGGTCTCCTTTTAACTGCCCTATCCTTGTTTTTCATTATGGAAAAAGCATTTAAGTGAGTTCATTCTATAAATATTTACATATCCCAAGCACCCTTCTAAGCCCTGTGAACCAGCAGTGAACAGATAAAAATCCATGTCTTCATGGAACTTCTATCTTAGAGCACAGGAGAAGATGGTGACTCAAAATCGAATAAATATGGTTCAGATGAAAGGCTAGTTGAATAAGTATTTTTAGTTATTTAATTCGTAGCTTAGCTGGTAAAGAATCCACCTGATATACAGGAGACCCTGGTTTGATTTCTGGGTTGGGAAGATCCCCTGGAGAATACGCTACTCACTCCACTATTCTTCGGCTTCCCTGGTGGCTAAGCTGGTAAAGAATCGCCTGCAATGTGGGAGACCTGGGTTTGATCTCTGTGTAGGGAAGATCCCCCTAGAGAAGGGAACAGCTATCCACTCCAGTATTCTGGCCTGGAGAATTCCATGGACTGTGCAGTCCATGGGTTTGCAAAGAGTCGGACGTGTCTCTTTTTGATAATAAATTTGATATGAACATTTGATAATAAGATATTATATTCCTAACAAAAGTGTAGTGGAGGGATGGTGTGTATGAATGTTCAAGTGTAAATTGAATGACCAGGTAAGACTTTATTGAAAAAACATAATTTGTGTAAAGATTTGAAGAATGTTCGTTAATCAGTCTTTTTTAAAAATAAATATTTATTGGAGTATAGTTGCTCTACAGTTTGTGTTAGTACTTTCTGCTGTTATAGCAAAGTGAATCAGCTATGTGTATACATATGTTCCCCATTTTTGGAGTCCCTTCCTATTTAGGTCACCACATGCATTAAACAGAGTTCCCTGATCTGTACAGTAGGTTCTCATTAGTGATCTATTTTATATGTAGGTGATTTATTTTATGCATAGTATCAATAATGTGTATATATATGTCAATCCCAATCTCCCAATTCATCCCACGACCCCACTTCCCCCCTTGGTGTCCATACATTTATCTTCTACACCTGTGTATCTATTTCTGCTTTGCACATAGATCATCTGTAGCATTTTTCTAGATTCCACATATATGTGTTAATATACGATATTTGTATTTCTCTTTCTGACTTATTTCATTCTGTATGACAGTCTTAATGCATCATTTTATTTTATTTTTTTTTCAAGTCCAATCCACAGACTTTATTTATTTTTAAATTTAATTTAATTTTATTTTTTAACTTTACAATATTGTATTGGTTTGGCCATATATCAAAATGAATCCGCCACAGGTATACATGTGTTCCCCATCCTGAACCCTCCTCCCTCCTCCCTCCCCATACCATCCCTCTGGGTTGTCCCAGTGCACCAGCCCCAAGCATCCAGTATCGTGCATCGAACCTGGACTGGCGACTAGTTTCATACATGATATTATACATGTTTCAATGCCATTCTCCAAATCATCCCACCCTCTCCCTCTCCCACAGAGTCCAAAAGACTGTTCTATACATCAGTGTCTCTTTTTCTGTCTTGTATACAGGGTTATTGTTACCATCTTTCTAAATTCCATATATATGTTAATGCATCATTTTAAATTTGAGTTTCTTATACCAAATTAACTGAGGGATTTTAGTAAATTTCAGAGCAGGTATCCAGGTGGAAACCTGTATTTAATAAATTACTATTGTAATTTTAATTAGCTTGTTGGTAATTTATCAGACAGACCTCTGGAATCATGTCAGCTCATGAATACCCATGGACAGGCCATGTTAAGGAAAGGAGAGAGACCCGGGGAGCAGGTTAAGAAGCTATCACAATCCAAGTGAATGAGAAACTAAATGAAGACATCGACATTTTTCCAAAATGACATTTTCCCAATGTGATCAGGATTCTCACCTTTCCTGTATTTCTTTTTGTTCCTTGTTTCCTTCCGAATAGTGCCCCAACCTCTTTATTTAGCATTGAAATTCTGTAAAAAATTGGCCTCTTACTGGTTTCTCTAATAGGCTTGTCTGCATTCCAGTGAAACTTTATTTACATAAGTAGCTGGTGAGCCAATATTTTCTGTAATCAGTGGTTTGGCAAGCTTGGTCTACTTTATGAGACTTCCATTCTTAGTTTATGGCTTCCATTCTAGAAGTTATCTCACTAGTATGAGAAACTGCTGAATTTATAGCCAATGTGTCAACATTACAGGTAGGAAGTTTGGAGGCAGAGAGAAGAGATTAAAAGAGCACGTTCCAGCTCTTCCCTCAAATAGAACCTTCCTGTATATCTCGCCCAACATCTGCCACATCTCACTGACCACTTCTTCATGCAAAGAACCCAAGGAATCTGTTTAGGTGGATATATTTTCATTTAATAAAATTAGGTTTCTTGTTATGAAGAAAATAAGAAAGAATGGGTATTGTGTGGGTTACTAGCAGATTTCCTGTCAGATTGATAACAGGCGGGTCAGTTTCTTCATTTGTCAAAATGGGAGACTTAGTGCCTCACAGAGTTGTTTGGTAAAGATTGAATAATCCAACTTTCTGCCATAAGGGTGGTGTCATCTTCATATCTGAGGTTATTGATATTTCCCCTGGCAATCTTGATTCCAGCTTGTGCTTCTTCCAGCCCAGCGTTTCTCATGATGTACTCTGCATAGAAGTTAAAATATACAGCCTTGACACACTCCTTTTCCTTTTTGGAACCAGTCTGTTGTTCCATGTCCAGTTCTAACTGTTGCTTCCTGACCTGCATACAGGTTTCTCAAGAGGCAGGTCAGGTGGTCGGGTATTCCCATCTCTTTCAGAATTTTCCATAGTTTATTGTGATCCACACAGGCAAAGGCTTTGGCATAGTCAATAAAACAAAAATAGATGTTTTTCTGGAACTCTCTTGCTTTTTCCATGATCCAGCAGATGTTGGCAATTTGATCTCTGGTTCCTCTGCCTTTTCTAAGGCAGGAAGTTCACGGTTCACGTATTGCTGAAGCCTTGCTTGAAGAATTTTGAGCATTACTTTACTAGCGTGTGAGATGAGTGCAGTTGTGGAGTAGTTTGAGCATGAAAGTGAAAGAGGAGAGTGAAAAAGTTGGCTTAAAGCTCAACATTCAGAAAACTAATATCATGGCATCTGGTCCCATCACTTCATGGCAAATAGATGGGCAAACAGTGGAAACAGTGGCTGAGTTTATTTTTCTGAGCTCTAAAATCACTGCAGATGGTGATTGCAGCCATGAAATTAAAAGACACTTGCTCCTTGGAAGAAAAGTTATAACCAACCTAGACAGTATATTAAAAAGCAGAGTCATTACTTTGTCAACAAAGGTCTGTCTAGTCAAGGCTATGGTTTTTCCAGTGGTCACGTATGGATGTGAGAGTTAGAATATAAGGAAAGCTGAGTGCTGAAGAATTGATGCTTTTGAACTGTGGTGTTGGAGAAGACTCTTGAGAGTCCCTTGGACTGCAAGGAGATCCAACCAGTCCATCCTAAAGGAGATCAGTCCTGGGTGTTCAGCGGAAGGACTGATGTTGAAGCTGAAACTCCAATACTATGGCCACCTGATGAGAAGAGCTGAGTCATTTGAAAAGACCCTGATGCTGGGAAAGATTGAGGGCAGGAGGAAAAGGGGACGACAGAGGATGAGATGGTTGGATGGCATCACCGACTCAATGGACATGGGTTTGGGTGGACTCCGGGAGTTGGTGATGGACAGGGAGACCTGGCGTGCTGCTGTTCATGGGGTCGCAAAGAGTTGGACACGACTGAGTCACTGAACTGAATGAATAATCCAACACATAAATGCTATCAGGGGAACGTCCTGCATACTGTAAGCTCTTAGTAAAACTAACACATTGCTGAAATTGCTGTATTTTCATCTTTTATGTGTTTCTCTGTTACATTTCTGGTGTCTGGAATGCTTTCAAGCACACAAGAGATTGGTAAACATCTTTTGGAATAAATTAATGAACTGCCATTGTCATCAGTTTAGGTTTTTAAGTTGTAGGTAACAGAAACTGATTCTGGCCTGCTTATTTGTTATTAAAGTAATGATACCTTTAGAAGTGACAGGATACCTAGAACATCAGGGTCAAACAGGGACAGGTATCCTCATTATTGCTATAAGCATTAAGACCAGAGCTATTTTCATGCTGTTCTTGCACAACTCTGTTCAACAGTTAAAGCCCCATGAGATGGAGTCTGATCATCAAAATGTTACTGAATCATCTGTCTCCCTCTGGATACGACAGGGCACCTTGTTTTACAGTCCCACCAAAATGGCATTTAACTGGAGAGAAGCAAAGGGTCAGGATGAAATCAATGTGAAGGATGAAATCAGCAGAAAGAAACTGGGTGGAAAGTGCAAAATTATCTATCACATAGTCTCATTCCTTTTAGTTTGTGTTGCTTCCACAATGTTATGGTTGTGATATAAGAGCGTACCCTGGGAGGAAAAAAAAAAAAATCTAGCGATTTGTTCTCTGTTAATGCATCGGTATCTTCATTTTTTTTTTTCCATTTAAAAGCAAACTATCACCTTGTAAAACGAATTGCTGGAACCGTAAACATATGAGACCAACACAAAGAGATTTGCTGTTGTTTTTTTCAGGGTAAGATGACAGAATATGATAGTAAGGTGGTAGGGTTGATAGTGGAGAAGAGTAAAGAGATACTGAAAACAGATTAGGCACTAATGCCAAATACAGGTTCCGTGCCTTTAGGTAATGACATCTATGTACTTAAGCCTTCCATTGATTTAATTGCATAAATATCTAAGTGATTGTTTCTAAATATTTTAGTTTCGATGATTAGAGTGCCAGTCCGGTGGGTCACTGAGCGATTGATTACTGTCTCTGATAAAAAGTTAAAGCCAGATGGTTTTTCATTTTGTTTGCTTTTATAGATGTTGCAGTGAATGCAGGGCCATGACAACCTAGGGGTTTATTTTTAAGCATGATTCATAGTAGTTCTATCTACTATCATTATGAAAGTCTGTCAGACATTTGAAATTGCTTTAGTTTGGTAAATTTTATTGGGAGTTTTACACATGGTAAAATTAAATTTTTCTTTTACTGCTAGGAAAACATTCAGTTTATGCGCCTCCCATACTGATATGCATAATTGTAAATATATATGCTGGGGGCTTCCTCAGTGGCTCAGTGGTAAAGAATCTGCTTGTTGGGCAGGAGATGTAGGTTCTGTCCCTGAGTTGGGACGATCCCCTGGAAGAGGAAATGACAACCCACCCTGGTACTCTTGCCAGGAAAATCCCATGGACAGAGGAGCCTGGCAGGGTACAGTCTATGGGGTCACAAAGGATCAGACATAGCAGAGTGACTGAACACACACACACACACAGAGACACACACACACATACACACAAGCACAGACATCTGTGCTACCACTGATGACCATTCCAAACCATTGTTAGAAATTTGACAGACCAGCAGTTTGTTTGTTTAGGTAACTTAGATCTTACTTAGCTTCTTTTAAAAATGTTGTTTTATGGGACTCTCCTGTTGGTCCAGTGGCTAAAATGCTGTGTTCCCAATGCAGGGGGCCTGCATTCGGGGGCCTGGGTTCGATTCCTGGTTGGGGAAGTAAGATCCCACGTGCTGCAACTAAAACAAACAAAAAAAAGATCCTGCATGCTGCAACTACAACCCGATGCAGCTAGATAAATAAATAAAGTATTTTAAAAAATTGTTTTAAACATAACATTCATTTAGATATTTAAGAAACTGATAAGTTCAGATTGGTAAAAGTGGTACCTTTCTTTGCTCTTGGTATATGGAGTTTATAAAGCTGAACAACATAAAAAAACTACTTGTATGAAACTAGACCTTATAAAATTGTCTTCACACTTTGTATTTTTAATCATATTTCTTCTATGATTTGGCATTAGAAAATGTATATAAAATGCCATTAAAGAGTGAGCAATGAAATATTATCATGCAAAATAGAATACCTTTGAAATATATTATTTAGGAATTAAAAATCTTTAGCATTCTAAGACTTGTCAGTTTTTTTCTTCATTCAATAATGCTAATCTTTCAATCTTTATGTTTTTCTTTCTACAGTGATTTAATATCTTATTGAAACTACAAACTCATACCCACAGTGGTCTCATGTTGACAGATTGCGTAGTTTGAAAGCATGACATATTTTATAATGAAACATGCCATGTGGAAACTTTGAAGCCTACATTCTGCCAAAATCTGAATAAAGAATTCCTCACCTGGTATGTAAGAGATCTCCTGACCACCACCATGACAAACCAGGAAAAGTGGGCCCACCTCAGCCCTTCAGAATTTTCCCAGCTTCAGAAATATGCTGAGTGTAAGTATTCAAATTGATATGATTTTACTTGGTATTTATTTTAAGTGACATATTATATACCTACAAAAACAGATTATGGGTCCTGTTCAGCATCAGGATAAAGGTCTTTTGTGTTTGCAAGTAAGCGGACTTGAAACTACTTGTTTGGCATGAGGAAAAGGAAAATCACTAAATCTAGAAGAAAAAGAACTGGATGTTAGATGCAGAACTGAACTGGGAAACCCTCCAGCTGTAATAGGTGTGATGCAAAGGATAAAGCAGTTTGGGAGAATAGAGATTGGTGAGTCTGTAACCAAGAAGAAGGATTAGCAGAAGGAAGAGCAAAAGTGAATTATTTTTTTTTTTACCTTGTTTGTTAGCATAACATTTCTATAAGACTGGGAATAAGGAGTCTTAGGTACATTGTGGCCAATCCCACATGTATAATAAGAGGTTGTAAAATAAAAATAAAGAATAAAATAAGAGATTGTAAAAGAAAGAGAAGGTATTTGGGTGTGTGTATTAATACAAAGATAAGCCATGGTGATTTGCTTTATAGTGTGCAATTTTTAAATATGGTTATCTTTACACATGAACAGCAGGATCGTATTTATGTTTCTACCATGGATTTTCAAAAATATATATATTTCACAAATTGAGTTTCACCTGTAAATATGGGGGGCAGCTGTGTCAACGTATTAGAGAAAATGAAGCAACTAAGAAATAGAAAGCAGCAAAAGGTTGCTGGGAGCATGATGAGTAGAGAAAAAATAAGCAGAGAATGCCATAAGAATGTGATTATGAGTGACGAAAATGCAAGAAATGGACAGTGAGAAAGAACCAATAGCACACAGTAGTGAAGGAGGCAGAAGGTGGAGCAGCTGGCTGGAGATGCTTATGCCAAGAGTTGGGGTGTGTAGGAGAGAAGTGACAAGAATGGATTGAATGATGTTTTGAAGGAGAGGTGGAAAAAATGATTAAACTCAAATGAGGGATCTTGAATAATAATAAGTAGACAGGTGAGTGATAATAAGACTCACATTTATGGGGTACATATTATAAGACAGGAACTGTCTTAGAATGTCTGTTTATATGAAAAGGCCAATAAATAGGTATTCCAGCCTTTCTAACTGGAGGGCTGAAGTGTTCTGGGTAAGGTTTTGAGAGTGCTGGTGGGTATTTGCAAGGAAGATGCAAATTCCTATAAGAACCTGTGAGTTTTCTCCATCAATAATGATTAAAAATAAACAAAACCAAACCAACAGCAACTACCAAATCAGGGGGAGGAGGGCAAATAATTGATACCAAAATGTGGTCCCAGCTTCAAAAACTGTTTGGAGCCCCTGAAAGCATGGTTCATCTATTTATCTCATGAGGACAGTTTAGTCCAGAACGGCTGAATTCTTGTCAGCGTGTTTATACTCAGTAGTTCTGAAGTTGACTGGATGGCATCACCGACTCGATGGACGTGAGTCTGAGTGAACTCCGGGAGCTGGTGATGGACAGGGAGGCCTGGCGTGCTGCGATTCATGGGGTCGCAAAGAGTCGGACACGACTGAGCGACTGAACTGAAACTGAAAAATTGGTTTACCTATGTTTTCTGATTTTTATATGCTCTTTGCTGTAAATATTTCTGAACATCTTTATGGAGAGTATTCTGCTTGGCATGGTGGGAAATGCAGATGTGCATTTTTGGAATTTACAGTTTAATGAAGGCTAGGAACTGATGGATAAATGACTCTAGATGTAGATAAAATATAATCTAAGGGCTACAAGCAAAGTTTAAGTATCTGTAGGGTTACAGTGTGCCACTTGAGATAGGGAGAAAGTGAAATCTTCATGAAAGAGGAATTTGAAATGAATTAAAAAAAAGACAAGGTACATGCAGAAAAATGATATATTTTAAAAGAAAAATTTAGCATATATTTGAGAAAGTGAGATGAGCCACATTTAGCTACACCACAAATTAAAGAAGTGAGTGAATTAAGGCTGTAAAACTGAGATGGAATTAAAATACACAATACCCAACTTGAGTTAGACAGTGAAAAGTATTTGTAGAATGCTAAGGGTTGGTTGTTACGAACAGCACTATAGCCCAAGAATCTGAATTTGCAAACATGAGAATAGTATTTGAAACAGACTGAAATCATGGCAGTGAGCTACTGCAATAAACTAAAAATTTGAATGGAGAAAGATGATAATAAAAACATAGATTTAGTATTATATCATTAAAACTAATGGAAGAGAATTTAGGCAATAATAAAATATGAGAATTGAGAGAGAGAGAAGCAGATTTCAGCTCTAAAAATTTGATTGGAAAGACAGGGGAGTTTGGTGACATAATTCCCCAAGTAAAATAAACATAATGGTTTTGTTTAGGTTATATTGAACTTACCTGGACTTTTAAAATATATTTTCCAGTGCTCAGGTACCTATAGGAAACATACCTATGGAGGCACTAATATAAAATAGATAAATTATTGCCACAGCAGCTAAATTATTATTTAGATTAACATTTGCTCAAATATTAAAATTGCATTTGAACAGATAAATAGAATTTAATGCTAAAGTATTAAATATATTATTGACTACTACTTTTATTTTATTGGCTAAGGAATACGGGAGTACACTTAATTACATCATTAAAATGCTTCATTTTGTAATAAATTTACAGAAATACCTATGATAGGTATAATAAAAATTGTCAAATATAAAAGTTGTAACCTATTGAGACAAAGACTAATGGGCATTCAATAAAATAGTGAGCAATGACACAGTGAGTATAAGAACATTATTAAAACAGATTTTTTAAGAAGACAAGTTAACTGTAAAGGAAATAAATAGTGCTGATTCCATGATCATTAAACTTCTCTTTTTTAAATAACCTCGACAGCAATAAAAAGTGCTAGATTTAATCCTTGAAGTTTCCTGTATAATTAAAATGCAAAGACCATTACAATTAGGATGTATCTTTGTGTAATAAATTGCCATTGTCAAAACATAACTGGAAACAAACTTATTAGCCTGAAGATTATAAAAGGGATATATTTTCCGTGCTATTCAGTACATGTCATCAGTTTATTTGCAGCCTTTAAGGATCAGATTTTTCATGTTGCAATGCAATGTTGCCAAGGTGACATTCTTCCATAGTCTATTAGAAAAATGCTATATTAGATTTTAATTACTTTCTTGATTGTAATTGTTTTGTGACTTTCAATAAGAAATTGTTTGTATATACTTAATGACTCAATTTTTAAAAGTTATTAACTTAAGTCTATATTTGTAGCATGCCAAGGTCATCACTTCATGGGAAATAGATGGGGAAACAGTGGAAACAGTGTCAGACTTTATTTTTTGGGGGCTCCAAAATCACTGCAGATGGTGACTGCAGCCATGAAATTAAAAGACACTTACTCCTTGGAAGGAAAGTTATGACCAACCTAGACAGCATATTGAAAAGCAAAGACATTACTTTGCCAACAAAGGTCCATCTAGTCAGGGTATTGGTTTTTCCAGTGGCCGTGTATGGATGTGAGAGTTGGACTGTGAAGAAAGCTGAGCACCGAAGAATTGATGCTTTTGAACTGTGGTGTTGGCAAAGACTCTTGAAAGTCCCTTGGACTGCAAGGAGATCCAACCAGTCCATTCTAAGAGAAATCAGTCCTGGGTGTTCACTGGAAGGACTGATGCTGAAGCTGAAATTCCAATACTTTGGCCACCTCATGTGAAGAGTTGACTCATTGGAAAAGACCCTGATGCTGGGAGGGATTGGGGGCAGGAGGAGAAGGGGACGACAGAGGATGAGATGGCTGGATGGCATCACTGACTCGATGGACGTGAGTCTGAGTGAACTTCAGGAGTTGGTGATGGACATGGAAGCCTGGTGAGCTGCGATTCATGGAGTCACAAAGAGTTGGACGCGACTGAGCGACTGAACTGATCTGAACTGAAGGTTATATGTGATATATTTCAAATAAGTGTTTTATATGCTTTTGGGGAATGAAGGTGTGGTTGTCAGTTTCTTGGCTGAGATGAATTGAATTCATGGAACTCTTACCCCCACAAAACTAAATCACTCAGTGTTAGTCCTATAATACCATATAGATCTTTTCCTCAAGTTATCTGATCTTGAGTTCTCTCCACAATTGCCATAATATATCGTGTCTTACTTTGTTTAGTCTGTTAAAATGAAATACAACAGACTGGGTAACTTATAAAGAGTAGAGAGTTATTTCTCATTGTTCTAGAGGTTGGAATTCTGAGATCAGGGTGCCTGCATGGATTCTGATAAAGGTCTTCTTTTGAGCTGCAAACTGTCAGCTTCTTGTATTCTCACATGGTTGAAAGAGCAAGAGGGGCAGAAAGTTCTCCTGGGATTCTTATAAAGGCTCTAATCAGAGTTCTAGCTTCAGGACCTCAGGAGAAATTGTCATTTCCTCCTCCAGGGGAACTTCCTGACTAAGGGATTGTACCAGGGTTTCCTTCGTCTCCGGCAGAGCAGGCAGATTCTTTATGGCTGAGCCATTAGGGAAGCCCATTTACCTCCTAATCACCCCCACCCCCCAACTCATATTGCAAAATAGGATTCCAACATATGTTATGCATTTGGGGAGACACAAATTTTAGTCCGTTATACCCTGCAACTATACATGTTTCAACTTCTAGGCTTTCCTCATAATTAATTGGGGAAAAATTAAATGATATTGGCATAGCATTCCTGGTTAGGCAGCTAGCACATCAAACAGTTTGTGTTCAAGTCCTGGTCCCATCATAGTATAGCAAAGTACATAGTACTTTGTCTGACTTTCAAAAGTTATATAACATCTCTGTGTCCCAATTTTCATACTTCTAAAATGGGAAAAATAATAAATATGTCAAATGTTGTGAGTATTCAATTGAATGAGTTAATATATGTCAAGGAATGAGAACAGTGCCTTGTGAGTTGCAAGTAATGTAACTGTTTACAATCATTATTTTATTAGAGAAGGAGGGACTGTTTTGTTGGCTGTTTGAACATATTGTTGATGATCGAGTCAAAAAGTGCCACATTTTGGAGCATGAAGAACCAATGTCTTTTTTCTGCTACAGGACCAAATTTTTCTCACAAGGTAGAAGCTTCTGGTGCTGTTGGCAGCCTCAGATGTGTGTTGTCCCCACAAATGCTCAAGGCAGCTAATGCGAAGCCCGCTGTGGCCGCCTACAGCATGCTGAGCGCATGCTCCTGTTTAGGTTTTCAGACTGAGTCACTCCATGGGAAGCATTTCCATTGATATGTGGGAGAGGAGTATAATTTTCTTCCCCACTCTTTATAAAAAGTCATCCAAACTGTTGTTGTAAGATGAAGAGCTCTCACTCCTGCCGTGTAGAGAATTGAGCTTATCAGATTATTAGTTTGTCAGTGCTTCCTGCTGTGGTTTCAAGACACAGCAAAGGGTTAAGAAATTCCAAATCTTTTCATGGACGAAAATATTTTCTATGTAAAATCTACACAGTATTTCCAAGTGATTCATTATCTGCCCACATATTGTCACTTAGGATTAGCTTTTTATTTGCTATTTATAAAGAGTGTTATAGAGCATGTAAATTATTTTTGAGAAATACTGTGTTATTACAGTGGGAACACTTCCGAACTTTCATAAATTTCATATTGTTTATAGCAGCTGGCATTGTAGAGAGTTGCAAAATTATATGATGAACTTGTTCTTTTCAGTAAGGACCAGTGTGCCTAATATTTGGACCTAGTGTACAATTTCTTCCATTGGAGAGAGGCGTGCAGTATGACTTTGTGGAAAGAACACAGGCTTTGCAGGCAAACTAATATTTGACACCGTTGAACCCCTGCTCTATCTTCAACTTATTAGCCCTAGGGCCTTAGGGAGGTTATATATACTATCTGGGGCTCAGCTTACTCACCTGGAAAAGTGGAATTCCACCTCACAGTGTTGTAGGTTTTAATGAGACAGTAGCCATCATCATCAATAATAGGTTTTTAGTACCCTGTTCTAAATACAAGTATTGATTCATTTAATACAGTAAGCCTTAAAGAAGGCAGATGATCTCTTAGGAAGATTACTTGGCCCATTGCTGTGGCACAATAAGTGATGGCAAAGATCAAAACAGTAATAATTCATTTAATATTTCTTACAAATATCACTTTGTTATTAAAAAGGCTGTTAATCATATTTCACAAATAGGAGAAGCTGGAATCCAGGATTCATCAGGTCCTCTTATCTCCAACAGCCACAACCATCTCTCAAAGGGCTTTTGTATACAGGACAGAGCTTCTAACTGTGCCTGTGGCTTTTGCCCCCAAATGTGCCTTTCTGCTCTCTTATTCTGCTTCATTGCACTGGATCCTGTGTGGACTTCCATGATGCCCTGTCTTAAGTGGAGTCATTTTTCTTCATCCCGCCCACACATCTTTCTCCTATTTCTGGAACCTCCCTTACTCTTCCTTATGAAAAACATGGGAGGGAAAAGAGAGGAGAATAAAATCAGCACACAACTGTAATAATAATAAAACAATTGTCAGAGTCCTTTTCCGTCTTAAGTAGCTTTCCTCTCCCAAGAAACCCCACCCTCAAGCATGATGATCTGTATCTTTGAGATATCTTTTGGGCTTGATCCCTACCTGAAGGTTTAAGGAGGTGGAGGGAGAGACTAGATCTCCCCTGTGCATATTCAGCTTATTGGTAAACAAATTTAGATCACATATTAGCCCTCTAATTCATCTCAGTGGGATTAGCTCTCTTACAGTTTGTCCTAGACTCTTTGTTACATTGGCTCTATTTTGGGAGGCCAAGCCACTTAATGTTAATTACTCTCTTTTCCCAAACAGAAGAACAAATGGCTCAGTGTCAATAAGCATAGTGGCTGAATGCACATAACTCCTTGTTAGGTTAAACTGGGTTTGAGTTCAAGTGCTGTGATGCGCACCTTGTTTTCCTCACCATGCCCTAGGATTGCAATAAGGATTCAGTGTGAAGAGGGCTGTGACGTGCTCAGTACTCAATAAATTACTCTTTTGTTGAGAATCCTAATGGTGGTGATGGAGGTGATTTCCTATGAAAATCACTTCTAGTACTCACGCAGACTGTCTTGACTTTGCCCTGACAGTTGTCTGAAGTTGGAATCTGTGACTCTATTTTAGATAATCCATGTCTTTCATTTCTGACCCTGTTTCTTCTTATTCACATTGATTAACTCAGCAGTTCCTGGCTCTGACCCAGATTTTATTTCTGGAATGTATGTTGGCTGCATAATCTCTTTTGCCTCATCTCTGGGTTTGGTTCCTATTTGTTGTACTGCTTCAGACCGAATTTCCTGTTGGTGGCTTCTCTGGGTCCATGTAGCTTAAGTTTTTCAATACCTGAATCTTGTAGTAGTAAAAGAAAGTAATAACTATGAATGTCTGAGTTTCCATTATTTCAGTATCCTGAAAAAACATCGTTTTCAATGACTTTTAACATCTATTTTTTTCAACTTTTCAAAATTGCCCCAAAGCCGTAAATTAAGATTTATGGTCAAACAAACTTTAATATTGAAGTTAGTATTTCTGAGAAGTATTTTGATCAGAGTGGACCGAATTGGGCTATGACTGGAAAAATTAACAAAATCTCAGTGGCTTAACAAAACAGAAGCTTATTTCTTGCTCCTATTTACATTTCCAAATCTGAATCAGCAAATGGTTTAATTTCACATTGTCCTTAATCAAGTCCCAGTCAGATGGAGTAGTCCTCAGCTTTAAAAATTGGCACATGCTGTGACAGAGAGAAATAGACTTTGGGGGCTGACTCTTAAGACTTCATCCTGATAACGTCATTGCTTACGTTTCTTTGGCCCAAGCAATCCACATGATCACATCTACCTTGAAGGGAGTACAGAAGTGCATTCCTTCTGTCTGTATAGCATCGGGAAAGATAGAAATATTTGGTGAAAACTACAAATGTGAACAGTAACTCACAAGTATTTCCTATGGAACATTAAGAAAGTCATTGCAATCTCTTTAAGGTTCTGTTTCTTCACCTTATAAAATGAGGCTAGTACTCCCCACTTATAAATAATTAGTCTTGTTGTTTTTACTAATATTAGTATGATGAATTGTAACAAACGTTATCACAAAAATTCATGCAGGTTAAATAATACACTTCATCCTTAACTGAGTTGTAAATTAAAGGCTGTTATTTTCTAGAAATTTCCATAGATGCTGCCATCTACATCTTAGCAGGAAGTGCCCCCCACACACATATGCATGCACGCACACACACACACACACACACACACACACACACACACTAATATGAGTATGTATAATTCAGTTCAGTCACTCAGTCTTGTCCAACTCTTAGTGACCCCGGGAACCGCAGCATGCCAGGCCTCCCTGTCCATCACCAACTCCTGGAGTCCCCCCAAACTCATGTCCGTCGAGTCATTGATACCATCCAGCCATCTCACCCTGTTGTCCCTTTCTCCTCCTGCCCCCAGTCTTTCCTAGCATCAGGGTCATTTCCAATGAGTCAACTCTTCGCATGAGGTGGCCAAAGTATTGGAGTTTCAGCTTCAACATCAGTCCTTCCAATGAACACCCAGGACTGATCTCCTTTAGGATGGACTGGTTGGATCTCCTTGCAGTCCAAGGGACTCTCAAGAGTCTTCCCCAACACCACAGTTCAAAAACATCAATTCTTCGGTGCTAAGCTTTCTTCACAGTCCAACTCTCACATCCATACATGACCACTGGAAAAACCATGGCCCTGACTAGATGGACCTTTGTTGGCAAAGTAATGTCTCTGCTTTTGAATATGCTATCTAGGTTGGTCATAACTTTCCTTCCAAGGAGTAAGTATCTTTTAATTTCATGGCTGCAGTCACCATCTGCAGTGATTTTGTAGCCCCCAAAATTAAAGTCTGACACTGTTTCCACTGTTTCCCCATCTATTTAGAGGAACTTAATTTTACTCATTGCTTGTCATTTAGTCAGAAGTATTTAGTACCTTTTACTCTTAGGCAGTATGCTTGGTTTCAGGTAATATAGAAATGAATATCATGGTTCTTTTAATCAAAGAGCTTAGTCTATTCAGAGAGACTAAATACCATGGCAAATGATGATAAAGCAATAAAATACTTAACTCCTGCTATTATATATGCAAGGTTCTTTTAAAATGAGATACAGTTGAGATATAACATTGTATTAGGTATACAACACAATGATTTGATATGTATTGCAAAATGATGACCACAATAAATTTCGTTAGCATCTATCACCACAATTACGATTTTTTCCTTATGATGAGAACTTTTAAGATGCACTCTCTTAGCAACTTACAAATATATAATACAGCATTGTTAACTGTTGTCACTATGCTGTTCTTAATAGGGGGAGTCTGTACCTTTTAAACACTCTTACCCATTACACTCACACCCTGCCCCTTGCCTTTGGAGAAGCACGATTTTGTTCCTGTAAGATTCTGAGTTCCACATGTAAGTGAGATTATACAGTATTTGTCTCTCTTCTGACTTACGTCACTTAGTATAATGTCCTTAACGACCGCACATGTTGTCACAAATGTCTTTCTTTCTAATGGATAGATAACATATGTATAGCTATATTATAAATTAGATATATATATATATATATATACATACACACATAATTTTATTTGCCATTTATTTGTCTCTGGACAGTTAGATTGTTTATATATCTTGGCTATTGCAAATAATGCTGCAATGAAAATGAAGGTACAGAGATCTCTTCAGGATATCGATTTTATTTCTTTCAGATAAATACTCAGATGTGGAATTGCTGGAAAATATGGTAGTTCTATTTTAAAATTTTTGAAGAATCTCCATACTGTTTTCCATAGTGGCTTCACCAATTTTTATTTCCATCAACAGTGTACAAGGTTCTCGTGCACATCCTTGCTGATACTTGTTACCTCTTTTTGATGATGGCCATTTTAAGAGGTGTGAAGTGTTATCTCATTGTGATTTCATTTGGCATTTTCTTAATGATAAGTGATGTAGAGCACCCCTGTTGGTATCTGAAATAAGCGTCTTTCTCTGAGCAAATGGGTGTTTCAGTCCATAGCTTCTGCACTGTGCCCTGTGGGTCAGACTGATATTCTGTTATAGATATCTGATATTCTGTTATAGACTTGTGAGACTTTGGAACATAAACCCTGCTAGCCAGGAGAGCCAGATAATTCGGGGGTATATCCCCTGGGCACAGCTGCAAAATCTGGGGTACCAGACCTGTGTGCAAAATCCTTTCTGGAATTTCAGGCCACCTGGAGCAAGGCAGGTAAAGAGAGAGAGAGCAAAGATGGTGCCTGCCAGCCTCCTGTCTCTGGAGAGTATTACAGTCAGCCCCTAGATGGGTATTAAATTAGATGCTTGCTCCTCAGGCCACAGCTTTTAAGCTAAGAAAATAGTCCTTTTTAATGAAAAGACTGGACATCTTTCCTACACAAAATGTTGCATATTTTCTCCTAGAAGAAATCATTTTACTCATTTAAAATTCTGCATCACTCCGTGATCTCTCAGTGGTATTGATTACATTAATATACCTATATCTACATCCCTCTATGTATGTACAGATGTCTGATAAACAGTACATAATATAGTTTCATTTTGAAATCTGAGCATTACATATTTAATTTGCTGCTTCTGCACTGGACCTGGGGGCTTAGCTACAGTAAGTCTGCTTGGGCTGTAATGAACATTTTCTCAGTTCCCAAAAGCCTTGTGGGCCTTCTGGACACAAGCCCCATTGGCTTTCACAGATATATGTTTTGGAGGCTCCTCTCTCAAGTGAAAGGATTCAAAGCTGGGGCACCATATGTGGTGTTCAGACCCCTGGCTCATCAGGCAAAAGCTGGTAGTTATGAGTTCCCTCCTGGTTGTGGATCACCACAGTGGGGCTGGGGCTCATGGCAGAATTGTACCTCAGCCTTTACTACCTATTTTGATGTGGATTTTTTCTTGTTTGCCCTATACGTAGGGGTTATTCACATCCTCCTCATTTACAGAGTTCTTACTTAGGGAATTATTCCATGTAGCTGTAGAGGAAGTGAGTTCAGGAGCTTCCTGTGTCACCATCTTGAACCAAAATCTAGCAAGACTCTGAGAGCTTTTAACTCTTCTTCACATGGATAGGTGTTGAAAAGGGAGAGGAATTTTAATTGAAAGTATTGAATAGAGTTTTTCAAAAAACAGAGAAACTCCAAATAGATATCAGAGCACGTGTTGAGGCATGAAAGAAAGTTGGGAAAGTAGGGAAGAGTTGGAAATGTGTGTTGGTGTATGTATATATTTGTGTCTCAGCAGGTATGTGTGTACACGGACATGTGTATGAAGACAATACTAAAGAATTCACCACCAGTCATATAATACAAATCTGTAAGTGGCATTAATAAAACATTGCCTATCAACATATAATCATTGGGAGAAATTAAAGATATTGAGTGGAAGAGAGGCAGAATATATACAAGCTCTTTATAGAATCTTAGCCAAGAGAAAAAAGAAAGACTCAAAGTTAATCAAATAAAAAGAGGGATTTTGTTCTTTCATGTAGGAAAGAAAGACATGTTTATAGGAAACAAGTTGGGAAGCATATAAAGAGAAACACTTGATGATGAAAGATTTTGAGCTTATGGCCAAATCTAGAATTATGTTTTGGTTTTACTCAGTTTTCTTAAGTCCTTCTCTACTGTTTATTTTCTTAATGTATTAGTTTTGGTCATTATCAAGTTACATAACCTTTCTAAAGTTTAATTTTCTCTACTGTGTAATTAAGAAAATAAAAAACCCACTCACAAGAATGTTGTAAGTCTCAAATAAAATAATACGTGTGGAAATGCTTTGTAAATGGCAAACTACCATATGTAAATTAATTATTGTTTTTATTGTTACTATCATTAGAATGTTCTGAGTTATCATTCTGCTATTTCTTTTCCTTTTTGTAGTTTAGTATCTCTGTTTCTCCCAAATACACATTTATAATTTTATTATTTATTGAATTGTACAGTTTGTTTCTGTGAGATTATGTGAGAAATACCATCCTGTTTCTTGTGGCCTAATTTTCCACAATTTATCTTCAAATCCTGTTGCCTCTTTCAAAGCCTTGCCTAGGCATCATCAGGTACAAGGATTATTTTTGCATACTCCCAAAATGTATTTTATAAGGAAGAACATTGGCAAGACTATAGTGGGTCTGAAATCTTATCCTACTTATAGTCTTAGAAGTTAGCTTGCTGTGGCTTCATGATGCTAGAAGATGCAAGACTCCTGGGTCAGAGAAAGAGGAGTTTATTAATCATGTCACAGAAAACATGATGTTTCTTGTGTTTTTATTGGCTCCCCTACTTTAGTTTCCACAGGGAAACAGGAAAAGGGCCAGGTGACCTTTTTACAAGCAGTGAGTTGAGTAAGGGGAACTCCCAAGTTTGGGGAACTTGAATATTTTATAACAGACAGTAAACAAATATGTCTTTTTGTCCAAAATGGGGTCACAATCTGTGTCTCTCATGGTTTTCCTCTCCAAAAGCATCCTTGAAATGATAGTTTTGGGAAAAAATTAGTCTGTGCCTATGCTTGCAAAACCGGCAGAAACATGAAAGAAACATTGAGAATTGTTTCCCGATGAATATAAACTTGTGATGGTCTTTACCACCATAATCAATTCAGCTCAGTTCAGTCGCTCAGTTGTGTCCGACTCTTTGTGACCCCATGAATCGCAGCACGCCGGGCCTCCCTGTCCATCACCAACTCCCGGAGTTCACTCAGACTCACGTCCATCGAGTCAGTGATGCCATCCAGCCATCTCATCCTCTGTCGTCCCCTTCTCCTCCTGCCCCCAATCCCTCCCCAGCATCAGAGTCTTTTCCAATGAGTCAACTCTTTGCATGAGGTGGCCAAAGTACTGGAGTTTCAGCTTTAGCATCATTCCTTCCAAAGAAATCCCAGGGCTGATCTCCTTCAGAATGGACTAGTTGTATCTCCTTGCAGTCCAAGGGACTCTCAAGAGTCTTCTCCAACACCACAGTTCAAAAGCATCAATTCTTCGGAGCTCAGCCTTCTTCACAGTCCAACTCTCACATCCATACATGACCACAGGAAAAACCATAGCCTTGATTAGACGAGCCTTTGTTGGCAAAGTAATGTCTCTGCTTTTGAATATGCTATCTAGGTTGGTCATAACTTTCCTTCCGAGGAGTAAGCTTCTTTCAATTTCATGGCTGCAGTTACCATCTGCAGTGATTTTGGAGCCCCCCAAAATAAAGTCTGACACTGTTTCCACTGTTTCCCCATCTATTTACCATGAAGTGATAGGACCGGATGCCATGATCTTCATTTTCTGAATGTTGAGCTTTAAGCCAACTTTTTCACTCTCCACTTTCACTTTCATCAAGAGGCTTTTTAGTTCCTCTTCACTTTCTGCCATAAGGGTGGTGTCATCTGCATTTCTGAGGTTATTGATATTTCTCCCAGCAATCTTGATTCCAGCTTGTGTTTCTTCCAGTCTAGCGTTTTTCATGATGTACTCTGCATACAAGTTAAATAATCAGGGTAACAATATACAGCCTTGACGTACTCCTTTTCCCACAAATTGTTGAAAACCTTCCCATCAGATTGCCTTTCAGTTCATTTAAAGACAACTTCAGATTTTTGCCCAGATGTCTCCTTGTCTTGGTCTCTGATTCCTCTTCTTTCACTGCACCCTAACACTAGATTTTCAGGTAAATCCATTTTACACCCTACTTTTCAAGATAGGAGAGTCACCTACTTTTCTATATTCATCCAGAGAGGATGAGGGAAATACAGTTAGTTAAAGCTATTTTAGAGCCTACTGTGAAAAATAGGCATAAATCTTACATTTTATTTTTTAAAAGTCAGTCTTTTAAAATACAGTTACACAGACACACACACCTTTTTCTGGAAAGTAGCAATCATTAATTTATTTTTCATTGCTTCTTTATAGAATGAACATAGAAAGGAAGGATCTGGGAGAGGGAGACCAAAAGCTCCACTCCAGGCAAATTCTCCCCTTTTGTTGAATATGTTGCCCCTTCCCTGGTGGCTCAGCTGGTAAAGAATCCACCTGCAATGGGAGAGACCTGGGTTTGATCCCTGGATTGGGAAGATCCCCTGGAAAAGGCAACAGCTACCCATTCCAGTATTCTGGCCCTGAGTATTCCATGGACTGAATGGTCCATGGGGTCTCAAAGAGTCGAACTGAGGGACTTTGACTTTCAGAAGCTCAATTAGTAACACGTTCTGCTCCAGAAGTACTGATGACATGAGGCAGGACCCTCAACATTCATGCAATTGTAAGGAGTTCTCAAAGTGAAAGTGAAAGTTGCTCAGTTATGTCCGATTCTTTGCAACTCCATGGACTATATAGTCCACGGAATTCTCCAGGCCAGAATACTGGAGTGGGTACCCGTTCCCTTCTCCAGGGGATCTTCCCAACCCAGGGATGGAACCCATGTCTCCCCCATTGCAGGTTCTTTACCAGCTGAGCCACCAGGGAAGCTCATTTGAGCTTCTACAGCTGCCAAATGATAAATGACTTCTAGATCTTTTTAAGACTTAGGATAAATTAGGATAATCCACTGTCCCTTGAAACATGCCCCCAAACTGAAGACAGTGGAAAAGCAGAACTCTCACATTAAAAAAAAAAAAATCAGGAAAAGAGTAAAATGCTGGTAGCCATAACTTCGACTTGGACATGAGCATCCCCCAGATGTTTACAAAATTCTGCCAAATCTTTCTCATTTACAGTTTCCCTATGGATATCAGAGGTTGGTAGTGGTAATTTTTTAATTCTTTCAAATGAGGATCTTTATCTAGAAATTTACTCATGAAAAATATGCTTTTGTTACATATTCAAGGAGGTAGCCTGTAATGAAAGGAATCTCAAGGAAAGCATGGAACAGAGGTTATATTCTGATTATTGGTGGGATGTAATTTGATATGATTACTGATATATCCTGTTACCAATATCAAATAAACTTTATGATAGGAAAATATTGTAAACATTTTTAAGCTTATGAACCAGAATTATTTAAAAATAATAAACCTTTCTGGGAGGGCATATTTTCCTTTCCACTCCCCTTATATATTCACTTCACGAATGGCAGAGTTTTAAAGAAAATTAGACATCTTAAACATTTTGGAGTCTTTGGGACCAGAAAACTTGCTCTGTCACGATATCCAGCCTCTTTTCTCTTCTTGGGTGTCAAATACATCAGGCGTTTCTCTCAGTGTCTCTGGGAAGTATTTCTGAAGCAGCAGTAACTACTTTCACGGGCCTTTCACGAGGCACTGTTATGTGGCACACGTCCATCTAATGATGATTTCTGCCATCTCCCAAGCTGCTTTCTGGCAAAAGAGCCTTGCAGAACTCTTCCTCCTTCTTCCACTATTGGCTGCCTTCAGCATTATATTGAATTCTCTGCTCATTTTCCTTATATTACATTATCTCCAAGTCTCATCTAAAAAACATAGAGTTGAAAAATGAAAAACAACACCGTTAACTTAAGAGTTACTTAATGTAATTCTTCAAAGGCTCCATCTTGTAGAAACAGACATTTGTAAATGGATCACGGGTAAAATTCCATGTGTCCTATAATTATACGTTGCTTCAGTATTCCTGAGTCCGTATTCCATATAAAATGAAAGCGCTCTTTCTCCTACTGTGTAGTTTCCCTTTCATCTACTTCTTGCAGGTCCTTTGGTATCTGAAAACTTTCGATATCAAAAAAGTTTCTACTTTGTGTTGGCTCCTTTCCACTGCAGTCTATAGGCTGAGACATGTGGATTTGTTCTGATGATATTTTGACCTCTAACCGACCATACAAGTTGGCACAAAGGCACGTAAGGAGAACATGTGAAGATTAGCACTCAGTCTTTCCTGTGAGAGGTAAAGAATAGGTCAGTACCTAAAAGAAGTTGAAATTGACCTTCGGTAGCAGCCTTAGTCTACTTACAGGTGCTGAGTCCACACGAACGATTTTTCTGAAGCCTTGTTCTCCTCTGGCCACTTCAGAGCCTTCTCAGTGTAGTCAACCCAGATGCACAGATTTTTTTACATTTAGACCGTAGAGATATGCCCATATTCTTTCTAGGGAAATGTGAACAGTAATGCCCAGAGGTGAACTAAATAATAATAGTCCCCTGAGATTCTGTCCAGAATTCTTCCTCTGTTAGTGCAGACACCTTGGAATCGTTACACTTTTCTCAGGGTCTTGCAAGTCAGGAGCTCCAGCAGGCACTATTACAGGAAGTGCAGTCAGATGCAATAGTATGGCATTTTTGTCCAGCTCTAGGGAAGAGTCCACTTGAAACATATTTACCAGCCTGTATACTATGCATTTCTCCAGAATGTCTTCCTCAGTAGTAGGTGGGATGATTTTTTTGAAGTGAATCCTGTAGCTTGCCCACTGTGTCACCTCACTTCATAAGGTGAAGATGGGAAGTTCTCATTTCAGCCACCTAAAGTGTCTACTAACATCTCAGCTTTCGATTGTCTGTATCTTATAAGTTGATATGGCCCTTGCTTTATCAACTACTTTTTTTTCTGATTCACCATAACCTCTGACTTTTCTTGATTCCTTTGAATTAATAACAACCACAGAGATACCCAGACATCTATGAGAGATGGATGGCTGGCAGAGCATGACACTGGGCCATATAGTTGCTCCTACCAGGTCTTGTTTGAATCGTAACTGGCTTTCTTTTTCTTAGCCCTCCTCTCCAGATTATTTTGTAAAAACTTTCTAGTGTATCACAGAATTGCATTTAGTTTATCTTCCATTGCCCAGGTGATCAAGAACTTAGCATAGGTATCTGGACATTTCCTTCTCTAATAAAAATTTGCTTTTGAAACCACTAATAGTACAGAACTCAGTATAGAGACACTGCCACTTTCTCTAGTTTTTCCTCCACACACACACGCACAAACACACAATACAGCTTTTTCGTAACTTTTGAGTGGAGACATTATTCTCAAAGCTTATATTTCTCCTTCAGGTTCACTTCAGAGTCCAAGATATCTCCATGTTGCCAGTGCCTTTTCTCTTAAAATGTTCTATGACCCTACTGTCAAGTAAAATACCACAATGGAAGTTTCTGAAACTGTCTATTGTATGCAGTAGCACCCCACTCCAGTACTCTTGCCTGGAAAATCCCATGGATGGAGGAGCCTGGTGGGCTGCAGTCCATGGGGTAGCAAAGAGTCAGACACGACTGAGTGACTTCACTTTCACTTTTCACTTTCGTGCATTGGAGAAGGAAATGGCAACCCACTCCAGTGTTCTTGCCTGGAGAATCCCAGGGGCGGTGGATCCTGGTGGGCCGCCGTCTGTGGGGTCGCAAAGAGTCGGACATGACTGAAGCGACTTAGCAGCAGCAGCAGCAGCATTGTATGCTTGGATGTAAGTGTAACCATTCCGAAGGTCAAAAATCCTGGGCAATGCCTTCTCCAACTAGTCCCATGCTATTACTCCATACGAAGTTCAAAGGGTGTTCAGGAACTGTCCATGTTTCACAAAGAATGTAACAGCATGAATATCTGATCAAAAACATAACCTAGAATACAAAAAATGAGACGAAACATTTGTTCATCTCTTCTGCCCTTTCTTCTCCTGTTTTCCTTCTGTCTCTCTCTCTCTCTCTCTTTTTTTTTTTTTTTTTCCATAGCTCTTTGCAATGTCTTGGATCCCTCCTGCCTGAGTCCCACTGGATCAAAGCTGACAAGACCACTATTTTGGTGTCCTGGGTAGTTATGATCAGCTATTATTCATAGCTTCATCCCATGAGGGCAAAAGATAGCTCATTGCAGACCTTGGGTCTATTTTAGAGTATTCTGAGTGGTGTGCTTTTAAAGAAAGCCAAATGTTTGCATGCTGATATTTATTATTACTCAGAACACATCTTGGATGAATAATATAATATACTGTCTAATACTTACAAACAGTTTACCATGAGTTCATTTTGGTCACATTCTCCTAAGTACCTGTGCTTTAACTATGCTGACATATTTAATCCCCTTAGCAACTCTATGAGGCCAGCAATTATTAGGATTATCTCCATTTTACAGATGAGGAAATTAAAGTCTGGAGAAATTAAATAATTTGCCTATGGTCATAGAGGTATTAAAGTATACAGAGACATGGTTCAAATCAGGTGGGCTGTGCCTTGGATCCATGCATTTAATCACCATGCTATACTGTTATCCTTTGTTTGATCATTAGTTTAAAACAAAGTATAAACAAACAAAATTGCTCTCCAGCAGAAATGAGAATAGGAAGGAGAAAAATGAATGAAGGTCCTAAGGAGTTCAAATTATTCATAAAGGACACACATATTTGCTATGACCAAGAAGACAAAATATAAAGTATGATATTTCTTGAAGGCTGCTGGGCTGTGAAATGAATCATTTTCCAAGTGTTGGAAAAGGTGTAAAAATACACCTTTTAAGGCAGCCTGAAGATAGTTCCAATGGGCAGGGAGTTGGAGTCACTTTGAAAACAGTAAGAGTTTCATGAAAAAAATGAGCGATTATGGACAGAAGTTTCGATGAAGAAGCTATATTTCCCCCAGGCAGAATCTATTTCTGGACTTTAGTAGGAAGAAGCATGATGGGGTCTGCCAAGTTATTTGAGGAAGCATTTAAAGGCTTGGCTCCTTTTTATTGCGAGTTTAACCCTACTGCTCTGTGCAAGCCCCTGAGCAGTGTGGGCAAAATCAAACAGGCTGCCTCAGGCAGCAGCAGTAACAAGAAGTGCTGAAGGTATAATCTAGTAAGTGGGCAAAGGAAGTTTGCAATTGGAGGGTTAATGCAATTGACAAAAATGAAATGAATCGGCCAGGAAGCCCAGGATAGCTCTGTGTTTGTGTTCCTTCTGCACTCCACCTCATAGTCTATCCTTTGTTGCTAGGATGTAGAGGTAAGAATTCAGTTATGTTTTTGTTTTAAATGGGTAGAAATTCAGTTATCCTTTTCTTTTGAATAGAGAGTTGATTTTAGGGAAAGGAGAAGTAGCCTGGATCGCTTGTTTAAATTGTGAATGTTTTGGAAAGTATTTTTGTAGAGTTGGGGTAATGCCTTGTAAGGCGGTAGCCAATGAACAGCCTGAAATGGCAACCCACTCCAGTGTTCTTGCCTGGAGAATCCCAGGGATATCAGAGCCTGGTGGGCTGCCGTCTCTGGGGTCGCACAGAGTCGGACACGATTGAAGCGACTTAGCAGCAGCAGCAGCAGTGACTATATACGGAGAAGGCCATGGCACCCCACTCCAGTACTCTTGCCTGTAAAATTCCATGGATAGAGGAGCCTGGTGGGCTGCAATCCATGGGGTTGCTAAGAGTCAGACACGACTTCACTTTCACTTTTCACTTTCATGAATTGGAGAAGGAAATGGCAACCCACTCCAGGGTTCTTGCTTGGAGAATCTGAGGGATGGGGAGCCTGGTGGGCTGCCTTCTATGGGGTCGCACAGAGTCGGACACTGCTAAGTCGCTTCAGTCGTGTCCGACTCTGTGTGACCCCATAGACAGCAGCCCACCAGGCTCCCCAGTCCCTAGGATTCTCCAGGCAAGAATACTGGAGTGGGTTGCCATTTCCAGCCTAGTACATCTAAAAGATACCTGGCTCTAGAAAGGAGATCTTCAGTTCAAGCCTGTAGGGTGCCATGTATTTCCCCCCACCTAGAAAACTTGCAGAACAATAGCTGAATGAATGCTTTGTAATAGTTCTGCTCACCTGGTACATAATTTTCTTAGTTTGGCTCCAATTTATATGTCCATCAAGCAAGCTGTTTCTGTTTGGACTAATCCATATGAAATGGCTCCTTTATCATGAGAATTGAAACATCTAAAATTATTATTTTACAATCGATAAAAATAGACCCTTAAGTGTTGCTTTATATAACTTTGTAATGTGATCTCAAGTAACAAAGACTAATCAAACCATCAATTCAGTGATTTAAATAAATGGTAGGTGTAAATAAACTTAATGTGCCTCTGATCTCCAGAATAACCCAACTTGGTTGTGGTACATCAAACCATATACACAAACTTCTCCAAATCTAGGATAATGAAGAAACTTTCAAATATGTTAATATATTTTTTTTAGCTATATAATGTAGCATTCTGAATTCTAATCAGTAATGAAAATATTTTGCTACTAATTTTCCTCTCCTAAGTAATTGAATTTGATCCATCTCTCACCCTCTTTTCATCTCAGGCTGTATTCTATCTTCATTCTATTTCATTCCTATTTTCTTCCCTCAAATACCATTTTTTAATCATAATTCTGAGAGAGAAAGTTATCATCCTAGGAAAAATTAATATCCTCATTGGAAAAAACAAAATTATTTTATTCTCTGACATGGAATTTTGCCTCATTTATTACTTGCTGTTTATTTAGGGAGAAAATAAATGACGTGAAAAACATAACACATCTAAAAGAAAAGTTAATAGGGTTACAGGTTATGCTAATATAGACTGGGGAGTGAGAACAATGAAATGAATTAAAATTATCTTTAAAAGCCATGTATTTCTTTTCAGGTAATCTGTAAAATATAGAGAAAGAGGAAAAAATGTAATACCTTTAGTTTCACTTCTTTCTTCACTGTTAATTTATTTTTCTAAGAGTTGTTTGTTCGAAGGTAATTGATTTTAAATATTGCTTATTTTTCTCTCAGGTAAGAAAATAATCATAAATTTAAAAATTTATCTCTGATATTGTAAAGTACTATAAACTCTTTGCATTCTCTCAGTTGAAATTAACTAAACTATAAAGCTTTCTATGTCCTTGTGATATTTTTACCTTTAGTAAGATGCTATAATAGTTATGTGTTTTCCTCTAAAGACTGATTTCTTTTTTAAGGTAATTTTTATTGGAGTATCATTTGTGTTACATCCAAAAACTAATTTCTAATTTGACAAAAATATCCTATATTCAGTATATACAAACATAATGTTTTTAAGAAACTGCTTTAAAAATCTGCTGGTTTAGGAATCAAAAGTTGTTAGTGAGGATATAAGAAATGTTAATCAATTAAAAATTAAATGTTACTTCTTATCTACGTATTTCAATATTCTATCCATTAATTTAGTCATTTCTTTGTCCTTCCTAATTTAACTTTAGTTTGCACTGAGATCACACTGCTTCCTCAATTATAGTTTTTGAAAAGATTTTTTCCTTCTTAGTTTTCTTTTAATGTACAAAGAAATATTAGGCTCATAACTTGTCTGAAATGACATCAGTTCAGTTACTCAGTCGTGTCCGACTCTTTGCAACCCCATGAATCACAGCACGCCAGGCCTCCCTGTCCATCACCAACTCCCAGAGTTCACTCAGACTCACGTCCATCGAGTCAGTGATGCCATCCAGTCATCTCATCCTCTGTCGTCCCCTTCTCCTCCTGCCCCCAATCCCTCCCAGTATCAGAGTCTTTTCCAATGAGTCAACTCTTCACATGAGATGGCCAAAGTACTGGAGTTGAAATGACATAAGTAGATATAAATTTAATTATCAAATGAATTGTTCACAATTGTCCATGAAAAAAAAAGAATCAGTTGATCTAAGAAAGAAATGGAAAATTTTGTCTGGGCTAAACTGAGCGTACAACCTGGGAGCAGCAACTCAGAAAGCTCTGAGAACTGTTCTACCCTTTAGAAGTCAAAGCACAGTTATATCAGTTTTTTGAAACAGAGGGCTGCCCATTCGATGATGTATTATTGAGTTTACACAAGGTAGACCTGCAAGTACAAAGTGTTGGGTCATCCTGACCCCTTACAAGATCAAGAAGGAATGTATCTTTTAAGGAGTTGTCTTGTTGATGTTAGGAGAATATTGTACTTTATGGTGGAGCAGGTATTTCTGCCGATGGGGAGGTTTGTTCAATGCATAATGTAGATATACAATGCACAGTAGGAGGGAGAATGGAGGATAAAGGGCAGAGAAAAGTTTTTTTTATGTTTAAATGTTTCATGTTTCACCATAAAATATGAATTTCATTTCACACAATAAAAATATATAAATTAGTTTAAATCTTCAGTGAATTTAGCTAAGAATAGATTACATCATTCAACTATACTTAAAATATTGAATTGAAAAATATTATAGTTTTAGATATACATGATTTCTGAGATGAAATAAAAATCTACAAATAAGCCATCAAAATCAGAACTTCAAAGTCTTAAATTTTGATTTTGTGCTTGCAAGAAGAGTTGTAGAACGCTCTAGTAGTTCCATCTGTCGTTTAGTAGTTTATGCTGATCCTTTCATAAGCTCCCTTGTCCCTTTATGTAGTCCCTCATTATTCTTTCACTATGAAGGGGAACAGAATATGCCATCCCCCAATATACCTCTTTGGCATAAGTATTTCATGGACAGAGGAGCCTGGTGGGCTGCAGTCCATGGGGTCACAAAGAGTTGGACACGACTGAGTGACTAACACTTTCACCGAGGTGGTGCGTACACCCGACAGGTGAGACTTCAGAATTGCAGTTTTGAGGGTTCCCACTTATAGTCCCAGACCAAAAACTGATATAGTCATCAGCTTGTGAGCAGATTGCAGGTCTAATGTCACGTTAATCTTTTTTATAATGTTATTTATCTTACGAGTTATAGGCTTTTGTTATGCCCTCATACGGTTGGCTAGACCTCCTCCAGGGACTCAAGAATTCCAAGACTTGCTCCATATTTTATCTATATTCCTGCTCATCTTACTGGTAACAGTCTGTGCACCTACTGGCAGATACATAGTCAGCACAGTGTCCAGGCAGGTCAGAAGCAAGGTCAGAGGCCTGCTCTGCTTTCTTGTCTCTAAAGCCTAAACAAGACTGTTTCCACTTAATTTCTCTATCACCTCCCCTAAATGATCTTTCCTAGGTCAACATCTTTCTTTTGTCTTTTGCTTGAAATGGTATTTAAGGTGGTGGCTGTGGCCATTTTGGACACTCAAAATGGGTATTTTGAGTTTTCCTGGGTTTCTCTCACGTATATAGGATATATGCTATGCTCAGTCACTCAGTCATGTCCAGCTCTTTGCAACGCCGTGGACTGTAGCCCACCAGTCTCCTCTGTCCCTGGAATTTTCCAGGTAAGAATACTGAAGTGGGTTGCCATTTCCTCTTCCAGGAGATCTTTTGGACCCACGTATCAAACCTGTGTCTCTTGCATCTTCTGAATTGGAGGGCAAATTTTTACCTTTGTGCCACACGGGAAGCCTATGTAGGATGTATACATATTATTAAAATTTTGCTTTCTTTGTTGGGAATTCAGTAAATTTCCAACACTTATTTAAGTTAGCAAGACTGAACTTCAAACTTATCAAAAATATTATGAAGCTATTTTTAAGTATATATACCGTAAAACATGGGGGCTTCCATGGTGGCTCAGAAAAGAATCTGCCTACAATGCAAGAGACCTGGGTTCTGTCCCTCAGCTGAGAAGATTCCCTGGAGAAGGGAATGGCTACCCACTCCAGTATTCTTGCCCAGAGAATTCCACGAACAGAGAGGCGTGGCGGGCTACAGTCCATGCGGTCACAAAGAGTCGGACATGACTGAGAGACTAATACTTTTGCACTTTCACCCTAAAACGTGGGGCTTCCCAGGGGGTTCAGTGATAAAAAATCTGCCTGCCAATGCAGGAGATGCAAGTGACGTGAGTTCAGTTCCCGAGTCTGGAAGAGTCACTGGAAGAGGAAACGGCAACCTATTCCAGTATTCTTGCCTGGAAAATTTTATGCAGAGAGGAGCCTGGAAAGTTACAGTCCATGGGGTTGCAAAGAGTCAGACATGACTGAGTGACTGAGCACACACACATATGCACCCACACCCACCCACACACACCCTAAAACATAATTATTGCAAAAGGTTTACCTAAAAACTCTTATCCTACTTATATCTATCTACAATAAGTCACTTGCTTCTAACAATTTTGTTTGGATTATTCATGAAAACCCATGAGACATTGGACAAACTCAGCCATTATCTCAAGCTAATTTTCTTGCTGACAAATTTTGTAAAAGATATAATATGAATTTATTTGACTAGTAAACCCAGGCAGAATTAAAGTTGTATGTCCGCATTGTATAAAATACTTATAACTCTGAATTGTACTGTGCTCAGTCATGTCTCACTCTTTGCAACCCTGTGTACTGTAGCCAACCAGGCTTCTCTGTCTGTAGGATTATCCTGACAAGAATACTGGAGTGGGTTGCCATTTCCTCCCTCAGGGGATCTTCTGAGTCAAGGATGGAACCCATGACTTATACACTGGCAGGCAGATTCTTTACCACTGAACCACCTGGGAAGTCCTTGTAGCTCTGAAGATATGCTATTTTAATTAACCCAACAAACTTCAACTAGCTTTTATTTACGGAAGATTACCCCAGATCATATGAACTTGAAAAAAAATTGAGTTAGTTTCTATATTTCTGAGAATTTTAGTATACCCCAACACCACCTTTATGCAGAAAGTGAAGAAGAACTAAAGAGCCTATTGATGAAAGTGAAAGAGGAGAGTGAAAAAGTTGGCCTAAAACTCAACATTCAGAAAACTAGCATCAGGGCATCTGGTCCCACCACTTCATGCAAATAGATGGGGAAACAATGGAAACAGTGAGACACTTTATTTTGGGGGGCTCCCGAATCACTGTAGATGGTGATTTCAGCCATGAAATGAAAAGACACTTGTTCCTTGGAAGGAAAGCTATTGAGAGGGTATCAGGCAGGAAGGCCAGGGGTCTCCAAAGGAGGAAATAGGCTGCAAGTGTCAGACATTTTTATCTCTCTTAAGTGGCAGGAGGAAACAAACTAGTGATATGTTTTTCTTCCCTTCTATATACAAATTTAAAAGGAGGTTTCTCTTAAAATCTTCCCTGGTGGCTCAGACGGTAAAGCGTCTGTCTACAATGTGGGAGACCTGGGTTCGATCCCTGGATTGGGAAGATTCCCTGGAGAAGGAAATGGCAATCCACTCTAGTACTGTTGCCTAGAAAATCCCATGGACAGAGGAGCCTGGTGTCCATGGGGTCGCAAAGAGTTGGGCATGACTGAGCGACTTCACTTCACTTCTCTTTCTCTTAAAATACTGTGTTGCCATAATGACACCTGGTTTCACCTGAAGTTAACTATTCTCAAACCTTGAGATAACCAATGCATTTTTCTTATGGAAATGTTTGTCTTAAGCTATGCTAATGTAATATGCATTTACCCCAAACTCTGTCTTCAAGTTGGTTCTGCCTAATGGCTCAGAACCCACTTGACAAACCGGCATGTTATACTCAGATATTTTCCCCTAATCTATGTAAACGAAACTATTTGTATGATAATCTGTCCTTCTACAAGATTCAAGTTAATCATTTTATGGCCCAAGATGAACCATTTTGTGCCAAGATTACCCCAAAATGCATCGTATGGGTGAGGGGCCTGGTGCCATTCTGAGTTTTAAGACATTCCTTTCTTTCATTAACAGACTGCTAGTGACTATATAACATCCAGCTGAGGACTAGCAGTGGGGTGGGGTACTCTTTCTGCCCCCTTCTGATGCCGATGTCAGAAGCTTTCTCTATCTCCTTTATCCTTTAATAAAAAACTTTATTACACAAAGGCTCTGAGAGATCAAGCCTTGTCTCTGGCCCCAGATTGAATTCTTCTCCTGCGGGGGCCAAGAATCGGGTGTCTTTTCGTTCAACAACAACCTTTCACTCTGACCAACTTAGACAGCATGTTAAAAGGTAGAGACATTACTTTTGCCAACAAAGGTCTGTCTAGTCAAAGCTATGGTTTTGCCAGTAGTCATGTATGGATGTGAGAGTTGGACTATAAAGAAAGTTGAGCACTGAAGAATTGATGTTTTTGAACTGTGGTGTTGGAGAAGACTCTTGAGAGTCCCTTGGACTGCAAGGAGATCCAACCAGTCCATCGTAAAGGAAATCAGTCCTGAATATTCATTGGAAGGACTGATGCTGAAGCTGAAACTCCAGTACTTTGGCTATCTGATACAAAGAACTGACTCATTTGAAAAGATCCTGGTGCTGGGAAAGGTTGAAGGCAGGAGGAGAAGAGGAAGACAGAGGATGAGATGGTTGGATGGCATCACTGACTTGAAGGACATGAATTTGAGCAATTCCAGGACTTGGTGATGGACAGGGAAGCCTGGTGTGCTGCAGTCTATGGGGTCGCAAGGAGTCAGATATGACTGAGTGACTGAACTGAATCCTTATATGAGAATTGCTTGCCTTCAGTTCAGTTCAGTCGCTCAGTTGTGTCTGACTCTTTGTGACCCCATGAATCGCAGCACACCAGGCCTCCCTGTCCATCACTAACTCCCGGAGTTCACCAGACTCACGTCCATCGAGTCAGTGATGCCTTCCAGCCATCTCATCCTCTGTCGTCCCCTTCTCCTCCTGCCCCCAATCTCTCCCAGCATCAGAGTCTTTTCCAATGAGTCAACTCTTCGCATGAGATGGCCAAAGTATTGGAGTTTCAGCTTTAGCATCATTCCTTCCAAAGAAATCCCAGGGCTGATCTCCTTCAGAATGGACTGGTTGGATCTCCTTGCAGTCCAAGGGACTCTCAAGAGTCTTCTCCAACACCACAGGTGAAAAGCATCAATTCTTCGGTGCTCAGCTTTCTTCACAGTCCAAATCTCACATCCATACATGACCATGGGAAAAACCATAGCCTTGATTAGACGGACCTTTGTTGGCAAAGTAATGTCTCTGCTTTTCAATATGCTATGAAGGTTGGTCATAACTTTTCTTCCAAGGAGTAAGTGTCTTTTCATTTCATGGCTGCAGTCACCATCTGCAGTGATTTTGGAGCCCCAAAAAATAAAGTCTGACACTGTTTCCCCATCTATTTCCCATGAAGTGATGGGACCAGATGCCATGATCTTCATTTTCTGAATGTTGAGCTTTAAGCCAACTTGTTCACTCTCCTCTTTCACTTTCATCAAGAGGCTTTTGAGTTCCTCTTCACTTTCTGCCATAAGGGTGGTGTCATCTGCATATCTGAGGTTATTGATATTTCTCCCGGCAATCTTGATTCTTGCTTGTGCTTCTTCCAGCCCAGCATTTCTCATGATGTACTCTGCATATAAGTTAAATAAGCAGGGTGACAATATACAGCCTTGACGTACTCCTTTTCCTATTTGGAACCAGTCTGTTGTTCCATGTCCAGTTCTAACTGTTGCTTGCCTTACATACTTGCAATTCTTATGTCCTTGCCTTCCACCTGACTAATTAGCCCTCTTCTACTAATTAATGTTGGCAATATCATCCAGTGGTAGAGAACTACTCTATCTACAGTGCACCTGTGTAGATACAAATAAGCGTAAAAACAGATACAGAGAATTTGTATAGTTTTAATATTTGTGGAGAGGATTTTTCTCTTGCCTAATTTCGAAATACCCTCCTCCTTATTTTTTTATTTTTGTTGATTAGAAACATCTCTCTAAAATTTGCATTTCAAAGAATGGCTCTTAGGTCCTAGAAAACAGGAGTGGTAGAGAATCCAAATCACAAAAGCACAGAGAAAGTATCCACATTTTTGGTTTTTTGCTTTTTTTTTTTTTTCCATGATGGAATTTTAGGGCACATTTGCTTATTATCACAGGTCTAGAGTACTTAGTATTTAATGTATTTCTCTTCTTAGGTGGAGAACAATTCTGTTTGTAATCTCCCAGTACCTACAGGCCTTTGGGGATGAATAGGGGTTTGGGTCTTGGTAGGGCTTAGACTTGGCTGTGGAACCACACCTCTGGCCTTGTGGAGATTTTCTGATGGGATGTGGTTCAGTCACTAAATCATGTCCTACTCTTTGCGACCTCATGGCCTGCAGCATGCCAGGCTTCCCTGTCCTTCACTATCTCCTGGAGTTTGTTCAGACTCATGTCCATTGAGTGGTTTATGCCATCCTACCATCTTATCCGCTGCTGGCCCCTTCTCCTTCTGCCTCAGTCTTTCCCAACATCAGGGTCTTTTCCAGTTAGTCAGCTCTTTGCATCAGGTGGCCAAAATATTGTAGCTTCAGCTTCTGCATCAGTCCTTCCAGTGAATATTCAGAATTGATTTCCTTTAGTATTGACTGTTTTGATCTCCTTGCTGTCCAAGTGACTCTCGAGAGTCTTCGAGGGAATGGTGACTTCCAAATTCTCAAAGAATTGGATTGCATATTGAATATCAAGCACTGACTCACTCATCAACTAAATTATCTTCTATTTCCTTTATTATATCATGTAGAAGATTTCCAGCTGAGATGGAGACCAAAAGATTTACACCTTTGTAAATGCTGGATAAAGCTTTCTAACAAAGGCATTTGGATATTCTTTTTCTAAGTGCATCATTCAATCTTACACCAATTCACTCCAAGGGGAAAAACCTCTAATGTGGCTTCTATCCAGCCTTAAATATCAGCCTCCAGCGTCTGTGCCACACTGTGCGGTTTCTGGCAGTTTTCTTGGTCCCTTTAACATGTACAAATAATCCTGCTTAGCCCTATATGCCTTCTGTTTTTACAGTATTGGATAAAGTATACATTCACCATTGAGCTACAGTGTTCATCCTCAAAATACAAATAGAAGAGACACAATCACTCTACATAAAGCTTGTTAAAGTATACCATTTTTCCTACTGTCCATGAAGAATTAATCAGTTGGTATAAGAAAAAAGTGGGAAATTTTCTTAGAGCCAAATTGTGGATTATAACCCAGCATAGTTAGAATCCACCAGTTAAAATTCAAAGAACAGTTATATGTTTTTGAAACAGAAAGCTCTGCATTAAATGATGTATAATTGACAGTTTACACAATACAGATCTGCAGGTACAAAGTGGTAGGTCATCATAGCCCCTTACAAGATCAAGAGGAAATGTTATCTTTTAAGGAGTTGTCTGGTTGGTGCTAGGAAAACATTGCTCTTCGTGGTTGAGCCGGTTGTACACGGGGAGGTTTGGTCCATGTATAATGCAGTAATGGGGAGAGAGGAGAGGCAGAGAACATTTTTTTTAAAGTTAAATTTTTAATGTCTTGCCATATGTATGATTGTTACTTCACACTATAAACTTTGTACTTAATTCCATCAACTCTTATAGCCTAACTATAAGAATATAGTTAAAACTTCATCAACAAGTTTTGCTTTTACGTAGTAAATAGGAAAAGTGCTCCTGGCCAGACATAATAACTTTTCCCATAAAGTATTCAGGTAAGACTGACACAAGTTCTTTACATAAAGCCTGTTTAAATGTTATAGTCCTTAGAATCCTATGATCCCTTACATTCCTGTAGTCTTTCAGATGAACCATTGCCCACACCAGAGCTTCATCAGTGGCTTCTGGGCCACAGTGTATGAGTCTCCTGCATACTCCTGGGAACTTTCTTTCCTTCACCTCATGATGGTTTTGCTGACTCTTGTGTAAAACACTGTGGGTGCTCAGTGAGGAACTGAGCCAAGGGACGTTGGCTGGTCAGATATTTCATTGTAATTTCTACCTTCCAGTTTTAAAATTTCTTCAAGCTAGGGTAACTACAGTGGACTAGTTTGGGACCTTTAATTTTGGGGGACCAAGAGTAGGTTCCTTTTGTCACACGAACCTTTGATTGTGTTGTATCAAAACCTTTGCTTTAAGTCCATCTATTTTATTTTTGTTATTGTTGTTCAGTCACTAACTCCTGTCCAGCTCTTTGCAACTCCATGAACTGCAATACACCAGGCTTCTCTGTCCTTCACTATCTCCCACAGTTTGCTCAAATCCATGTCCACTGAGTCGGTAATGCTACCTAACCATCTTATTCTTTGCTTCTCCCTCCTCTTTTAGCCTTCAGTCTTTCCCAGCATCAGGGTCTTTTCTAATGAGTTGGCTCTTTGTCGCAGGTGACTCAAGTGTTGGAGCTTCAGCATCAGTCCTTCCACTGAATATTCAGGATTGATTTCCTTTAGGATTAACTGGTGTGGTCTCCTTGTAGTCCAAGGGACTCTCAAGAGTCTTCTCCAACACTACAGTTCAAAAGCATCAATTCTTCAGCACTCAGCCTTCTTTATGTTCTATCTGTCACATCATACATGACTTCTAGAGTAACTATAACTTTGAATCTTTATCTCCTTCAGTTCAGTTCAGTTCAGTTGCTCAGTCGTGTCCAACTCTTTGCGACCCCATGAATCGCAGCACGCCAGGCCTCCCTGTCCATCACCAACTCCCAGAGTTCACCCAGACTCATGTCCATCGAGTCAGTGATGCCATCCAGCCATCTCATCCTCTGTCGTCCCCTTCTCCTCCTGCCCCCAATCCCTCCCAGCACCAGAGTCTTTTCCAATGAGTCAACTCTTCGCATGAGGTGGCCAAAGGACTGGAGTTTCAGCTTTGGCATCATTCCTTCCAAAGAAATTCCAGGGCTGATCTCCTTCAGAATGGACTGGTTGGATCTCTTTGCAGTCCAAGGGACTCTCAAGAGTCTTCTCCAACACCACAGTTCAAAAGCATCAATTCTTCGGCGCTCAGCCTTCTTCACAGTCCAACTCTCACATCCATACATGACCACAGGAAAAACCATAGCCTTGACTAGACGGACCTTTGTTGGCAAAGTAATGTCTCTGCTTTTGAATATGCTATTTAGGTTGGTCATAACTTTTCTTCCAAGGAGTAAGCGTCTTTTAATTTCATGGCTGCAGTTACCATTTGCAGTGATTTTCGAGCTCCCAAAAATAAAGTCTGACACTGTTTCCACTGTTTCTCCATCTACTTCCCATGAAGTGATGGGACCGGATGCCATGATCTTCGTTTTCTGAATGTTGAGCTTTAAGCCAACTTTTTCACTCTCCACTTTCACTTTCATCAAGAGGCTTTTGAGTTCCTCTTCACTTTCTGCCATAAGGGTGGTGTCATCTGCATATCTGAGGTTATTGATATTTCTCCCAGCAATCTTGATTCCAGCTTGTGCTTCCTCCAGCCCAGCATTTCTCATGATGAACTCTGCATATAAGTTAAATAAGCAGGGTAACAATATACAGCCTTGATGTACTCCTTTTCCTATTTGGAACCAGTCTGTTGTTCCATGTCCAGTTCTAACTGTTGCTTCCTGACCTGCATATAGGTTTCTCAAGTGGCAGGTCAGGTGGTCTGGTATTCTCATCTCTTGAAGAATTTTCCACAGTTTATTGTGATTCACACAGTCAAAGGCTTTGGCATAGTCAATAAAGCAGAAATAGATGTTTTTCTGGAACTCTCTTGCTTCTTCCATGATCCAGCAGATGTTGGCAATTTGATCTTTGGTCCTCTGCCTTTTCTAAAAGCAGCTTGAACATCAGAAAGTTCACGGTTCACGTATTGCTGAAGCCTGGCTTGGAGAATTTTAAGCATTACTTTACTAGCGTGTGAGATGAGTGCAATTGTGTGGTAGTTTGAGCATTCTTTGGCACTGCCTTTATCTCCTTACTCTTCTCAATTAACTTAATGTTTTTATTAGCATCTGTAAGACCCTTAAGGGGAAGCTCAGACAACAAATTTAATAGGCTTTCCCAAACTGCTTTTAGGTTTTGCAACAATAAGATTATATGAGGTGCTCCTATGCAAAGGACCCCTTAATTATAGCATTTACTATGTGACCTGGGTAGTGAGCTGTTGGTTCTATATCAACCGAAACATGCTTTTGTCCTCTGGGAGCCATGTCTTCAAAACTGAAGACATGGCTTTCAAACTACTCACCCTTGTTCAGCAAGTTTGAACTTAATGGTTCCACTTACTGCAGGATTTTTTCAATAAATATATACTGTAGTACTACAAGATTTGTAGTAGACTTAAATCATGTATGTAGAATGACAAATACTGAGAGATAACAGGAAAACTATACATGGATTTTCAACTGTGTGAGGGGTTGGCGTCCCTAAATCCTGCACTGTTCAAGGATCAACCACATTTCAGTAGTTTCCTTAGGAAGCTGGTGACATTGATCTACAAAATGAAACAACTTCTTATACCCTCTGATTTCAGTAGTTTTTTGAAATCTGCTGCTGTCCAGGGGAACTAAATTCTTTGTGTTGGGGATCCAGGATACATCTACAGAGGCCTGGGAAGTAGCAGTGTTACTGAACTCAGTTTTGGCTGCTTGTAGCTTGTAAGGCAATACATTAGAGGCAAGTGTTGGTTGAAAGGAAAAATGGCTTTATTTAAGAGGCCAGCAGCCTGCGGAGAAGGCATATTCATGTCCAAAACCAATGAAAACATTTAAAGGGAGAATCATTTGGGGAAGGGGTCAGAATGCGTGTTATCTACCACTTTCATCAGAATGGTTGGTTTTGAGGTAACAGGGTGTTGCTCCAGGAATCTTGTGTTCAGCTTAAAGTTACCATCCTCCACCTGAAAGGGGGCCTTAGTTCCTACTGAAGAAATCAAAGGTATTGTTCTGTATATTATGTACATTCCTTGAGGAAGAACCAGGACCCTGCCCCAAGGCTGCACTAGTGTTTCTTGACTGATCCTCCATTTTTCTCCTTCCCCTTCCTTCCCTGATTTAGCCAGCCCAGTTGCTCAGTTGTGTGTGACTCTTTGCGACCCCATGGACTGCAGCACGTCAGGCCTCCCTGTCCATCACCAACTCCTGGAGTTTACTCAAACTCATTTCCATTGAGTCAGTGATGCCATCCAACCATTCTCATCCTCTGACATCCCCTTCTCCTCCTGCCTTTGTTCTTTCCCAGTATCGGGGTCTTTTCAAATGAGTCAGTTCTTCGCATCAGGTGCCCAAGGTATTGGAGTTTCAGCTCCAGCATCAGTCCTTCCAATGAATATGCAGGACTGATTTCCTTTACGATGGACTGGTTGGATCTCCTTGCAGTCCAAGGGACTCTCAAGAATCTTCTCCAACACCACAGTTCAAAAGCATCAATTCTTTGTCTCTCAGCTTTCTTTATAGTCCAACTCTCACATCCATACATGACTACTGGAAAAATCATAGCTTTGACTAGACAGACCTTTGTTGGCATAGTAATGTCTCTGCTTTTGAATATGCTATCTAGGTTGGTCATAACTTTTCTTCCAAGGAGCAAGCGTCTTTTAATTTCATGACTGCAGTCACTATCTGCAGTGATTTTGGAGCCCCCCAAAATAAAGTTTGTCACTGTTTCCCCATCTATTTACCATGAAGTGATGGGACCAGATGCCATAATCTTAGTTTTCTGAATGTTACGTTTTAAGCCAACTTTTTCACTCTCCTCTTTCACTTTCATCAAGAGGCTCTTTAGTTCTTCTTCACTTTCTGTCATAAGGGTGGTATGATCTGCATACCTGATCATTTCACCTGGCAATCTTAATTCCAGCTTGTGCTTCATCCAACCCAGCATTTCTCATGATGTACTCTGCATATAAGTTAAATAAGCAGGGTGACAATATACAGCCTTGACGTACTCCTTTTCCTATTTGGAATGAGTCTGTTGTTCCACATCCAGTTCTAACTGTTGCTTCCTGACTTGTATACAGATTTCTCAAGCGGCAGGTCAGGTGGTCTGGTATTCCCATTTCTTTCAGAATTCTCCACAGTTTGTTGTGATCCATACAGTCAAAGGCTTTGGCATAGTCAATAAAGCAGAAGTAGATGTTTTTCTGGACCTCTCTTGCTTTTTTGATGATCCAATGAAAAGCCACTGGAGTGGTGGCTGCGTGGTGCTGGAGCGACTTTGAGGAGATAGCACACATCCAAGGGCAGAGAAAAAGCCCCAACAAAATGGTATGAGGGGCAAAATGGCATTTAAAATCAAACTCCACACCCACCAGAGACGCTCAGAGGGCTCAAACAAACCGTGTGTGCACCAGAACCCAGAGACCCCACTGAAACTGAGATAGAGCTGTGTTTGAGTGTCCCCTATGGAGCACGGGTCAGCAGTGGCCTGCTGCAGGGGCAGGGGCTCTGGGTGCCGCAGACTTGGGCATGGCATAAGCCCTCCTGGAGGATGTCGCCATTGACCCCACCAGAACTTACAGAGGACTGGGAAATAGACTCTTGGAGGGCACAAACAGAACCTTGTGTTCACCATAACCCAGGAGAAAGGAGCAGTGACCCCACAAGAGACTGACCTAGACTTGCCCGTGAGTGTCCAGGAGTCTCCCATGGAGGCGTGGGTCGGCGGTGGCCTGCGGCAGGGTTGGGGGCACTGAGTGTAGCTGTGCATGCATGGGGCCTTTTGAAGGAGGTCACCATTATCTTCACTACCTCCATCATAGTTTGGTCCCAGGTAAATAACAGGGAGGGAACACAACTCCACCCATCAACAGAAAATTGGATGAAAGATTTACTGAGCATGGCCCCAGCCATCAGAACAAGACCCAGTTTCCCCCTCAGTCTCTCCATCAGGAAGCTTCCATAAGCCTCTTATCCTTCTCCATCAGAGGGCAGACAGACAGACAACCACAATCACAGAAAACTAACCAATCTGATCACATGGATCACAGCCTTGTCTAACTCAATGAAACTGTGAGCCTTCCCTGATTTGCAGCTGTTTGAATCTGCCTTTTGGAACTCAGGGAAAGTCAAGCTTATTTCCTACAAAGAAGAGACAGGGGACATGGAAATAATTTGTGCCTGGGACAGTCCCACAGAGTCCTGCTCCATTTCAGGAGGAGTGTTGAGAGACAGCAACACTATCCGTTGAGAGAGAGCCCCACTGCCTGTTCTAGGTTCTTTTGCTAAATTTACCTCCTGGCTTTCAGTATTTACATGACTAACCTGTATACCAAGGTCCTGGAGATCAGGCTAGAGTGATCTTAAATCTTATAAGAGAAGTTAAAACAGGCAGATGGGGAGAGATTTTGTGAAGAGAATTTACATTGGATGTGGTCCTTAATTTTTATTCTAAGTCAATTTCTGTTCTTTCATTCTATTACGGAACTCCTATGGCCAGGTGTTATACTTCTTTGTGTCCTCTTTCCTTAGGTATCAATAATACAGTTGTTCAGGATGAGAGCAAAAGATCCATTATCTGTCTGTTGATGAGTAGGGTCTATTAGTCTCAGTAGTAATTTAAACTAATATGCCATTTTGTGGCTTGACTTGGGGTGTCAGAGGCAAAACACAAGAAGATTCAGAAAGTTCACTCCCAAAGTTAGCCTAAGAAAGCAAGAACTTTCCTTGTCACGGAACATTCCAGGTTCCAAGAATGTGAGATGCTCCCAGCAATAGACCCACTAATCTCTGTTATTGTACAGGTACTACCTGAATGGGACTTTCCTAGAACTAACAAAACAATGAAGGTTGTGATGACGAAGACCCTGTATGAATAGCAACCCATTTTTGACAAACTCTTCTGAGAGCTATCATGGTTGAACAAAGAGAATGCTGCTTATTGGATCAGCTGTCCACCAAATGCATCCCAGTACATATATCCTCCAATTAGTGGAGACCAGAGGGAATATTCTCACTGGTGACAGAGTCACTCTATCAGGACATAGAACAAGATGAAAGGAAAACCTCATTAAACTGTGATTTTCCTCCTTATACCAATGACACACAGAACAAAACAATAACTATCTCTGAATCATAAAGCGAGAGTACTTAAAAGAAATTATGACCGAAGTCGCTTTGAAACCCTTTACCTCAGGTAGAGACTTGAATCCATGAGGGCAGAACTCAAACACAGCCAAAGCCTAGTTTGGGACTTGAACCCATGCGGCCAAGACTCGAACCCAGCCAAAATCCACAGTCTTCCAACTGAGATCACAGACGTGGTTTCAGGACCTAATGAAGCTCAGGTTCTTGATGTCTCATTGCAGAAGGAAATCAGTGAGAGACAAAGTGATACAAAAGAAGTAGATTTATTCAGAGGGAAACACAATCCATAGACAGAGTGTGGGCCATTGCAGAAGGTGAGTGCGGTTGCTCCAAAATGTGGTGTCATTAGTTTTTATGGGCTGGGTATTCATAGGCTAATGAATGGGAGAATTATTCCAACTATTTTGGGGAAGGGGTGGAAGAATTGGGCCACTGCCTACTTTTTGTCAATTGACAGTGCTTTGGAACTGTCAAGGTGCCTCTGGGTGTGCCATTTAGCTCACTGATTGAGGATCAAGGGCCAGTGGAAGTTGACTCTCTGCCATCTTGGACCCATTTTATTCTAATCAATTTCTGCTGTGTTCTCTGGCTATGTCATTCTTTCGAAAGTTGTGTCCTGCTGCTTTCCCTCCGGTTTTAGCTATATTCACATAATTATTTTCACAAGTATTTTCTCCTGCTAAGCTAAATTTAGAAAAATGAAAGGATTCCCACTTCCTCAGACCCTATTGGCAGAGATTTATGAAACTGACATCATAAGTATTCTTTCCTTGGACTTCCCTTGTGGTTTGGTGGTTAAGAATTAGCCTGCCAGTGCAGGGGACATGGATTTGATTCCTTGTCTGGGAAGATCCCACTTGCCTTAGAGCTACTAAGCCTGTGCTCTAGAATCTGGGACCTGCAATAACTGAATGGATTTTTGTTGTTGTTACAAAAATGTAACTTGTACTTAGTTTTCAGAGCTTTACTTTGTATTGACCATTTCTTAAAAACAGCTAGCTTAAATAATCACTACGCCAAAGAAGCATGTATTTTATTCCTATTCACTTACCTTCTAAAACTCAGCTTTCATTTCCTTTAAATGAAGTGTATAGGACAATGACTTCCAGATGTATATTTCTAACCCAATCCTCTCCCCCCAACTTCAGCTCTAAATAGGCAGCTGTCTAGTTGACATCTTCAGTGGGAAGTCTCCTTGACATTTCACATTTAACAGGTCTAAAATTAAATTCTTAATTCCCTTCTGATCCATCAAAATAAAACAAAAATTAAAATACAATTCTGTTACTCTATTAGGTTGCTGCATTTTGGATTTGTGCTGTTATTATTCCATAACTTTGGAATTCACAAGTGTATATCCAACTTTAAGCATAGCATTTAACACACAATGGGCATTGAGTAAATATGAAACTACTGAATTAATGAAACTTAAGAGAGAGAAAATTGTTCTAGTCTGTATATATAGAACGGGACACAATAGGATACTCAAAAATAAACAAAAATAAACTTTTGATACAAAGATAAGCTTTTCTGATTTCAAGATGCCCCTTCTTCTAGTCATGGGTTATGTTATTGACTTAGATGTGAAGAATGTAAATGGACCTTTATTTGTCTTCTTCTTTTTTAATCTCCAAGTAATAACGTGTCTGTAGGACACCCGTTTGGAATCTGGTTGAAGATGTTCACAGAGTATACAGAGAACTTAGCATATTTACTGCAGATATATGAAGTCTTTCTAAAAAGCTTAGTCTGAGATTATAACTATGAAATTTGGGTCCAAAAGTATTCAGTGGGCTCACTAAGGTTTTCCGGGTTTGTTTTAACAACAGAGCCACACTTTGTTCTGTACTTTTCAGAGTTCTAGTTCTGAGATAAATCTCTCTGATAGTTTTAGATTAACTTTGTTAGAGTTTCTGGGCTTAAACCCGATTAAAAAAAAGACATATCATGGTCTATCTCCCCCAAAGCATTTCATACACAGTCCACTCACATTAAACATTTTCTAACTGTCTACCCAATGATCAACTCTAAGTTCATTGAGAGTATTTTACTTCTTTTTTGTATTTATCTTTGACTTGAAAAACTTTGAATTTTTCAACGAGATTATTTTTTTGAGCAAGCTAATTTAATATATGACTTTAGCTAATGGGAAACCATATACAGGAAATAAACATTATTTCCTGCTTATATGTGCAGTTAAAATTTTTAAAAAATGTTTTGAAATGCTCAACCCAAGGGCATTTCTCCATGTGTTACCTCATCAGGCACTGCAAAATGCCAGTGTCAAGTTTTTTTGGTTTTGGGGTTTGTTTGTTTTAAGATTTTAGCAGTTAACAGAACTAGATTATAGAGATAGTCAACGCTATCTTGAAATAGAGTGTGGTCTGAGCAATTTGGAAAACAATGAGACCCTACTATATGCCAATGCTATATAATACAAGATTGTCTGCATATTTATCCTAAAAGGGTAAGATTTTCTGGATGATGTTTTAAAAAAGAGGTTATTTAAACTGAGTTAAAAAAAAATTTTTTTAATTGGTCTAGAATCTCTGTTGCTTATGTAGAAGGTGACCAAGCATGGTTTAAGGCACAGGGCATCTTTAGATGAATGACGATTGAAGCCTACTAGATCTTTGTCCAATGAACTGGCAAGCGGCAGTGTATTGAAAGGGTGAAAAACATGGGTAACTTCTCCCTCTCTTCTTCCCACCTTCTCTTTCTTCTTTTTCTGGCTTTTTCTCTTACCCACAGGAACCCCACACATAGGGGGTGAGGGAGGAGGGTTTTCTTTCTGAATATTTCAACCTCTCCTAATCTCTGTCTTTTCAGAAGTTATTACATTTATTGGATATACCATTCATTTCACTTTTCATTTAATGACTTAACCTAATGTTTAGGTACTTTTAAAAAAACTAAGTCATATGATATAGTGTTTAAGAATGTAGTCTTAGAATTAAGCTGCTTAGGTTTGAATTTTGCTTTACAAGCTAAGCAACTATGGAAAAACTGCTTCATTTCTGTTCTTCAGCTTCCTCATCTGTAAAATGTAGGTGATTACAGTATATATGTCATGGGGACATACTGCCAGTAAGTATAATTTTTACTTCTTGTCATTATTGGTCAATAAACCAATTAGTTTATCCAAATAGAATACATATAACTGGACATCAATGTCTCCATGCCCATTTATTCCCCCTTTGTATCGTATACACTCTGTATGTATTAGAAAAATGATAGATATTGGTCAGAAGAAAGCAAATTTGGAAAGTGAATGTATCCTTTGCATCTGGAAATGATGGAGAATGGAATAATGGAAGCAAAAATGAAAAGTGGGTAGCATAAAGGCAAGAGCAAATGCCCTAATGATTAAGTGCAATCAGTTCTTTTAATGAATAATTAAATATTTGCTGCTTTATATTTATTTTTAAACTGCATAAGAACTAAACCTGTTTTCGCAGCAGGCACTCATGCCTGACTTTGTGTTTCTGCACATTCTTACAGTCCCATCATCTCTAGTTGTTCTCTCTGTCCCTCATTCAGATAGTACCATCCCTAATACATGGAATCTGAGCATACAGTGATCCAAATATAGTTTCAACAACATAAACACGCCATCGTCTTTATCATCATTCCCTTCTTCTTGCTTGCAAGGTGGGAACTTCATGTAACAGCTGGAAGTTGGATTTAGAATCCTAACTAATATAATAATTGGACTGGAGGCAATTGTGTTTTTTAGGTCTTTTTCTTTACCAAACAGCCATTGCCTCTGCTTCTGTTGCCCTTATGTTGCAGCTGTTTTATTGTTCCTTTGTTCAGATCCTCTACTGACAGCTGTACTCAGTTTTCCGGTGCTGTGGCAGGAGGGAGAAGGGAAAGGGGTGTCTGCAGGGGTTTAATGGACTGTTTCTCCTCACTGCTGGGGAGCAGAGGGGGCCACCCCACCTGGCTCTTTACTGCTCTCCTTTGATGTAGGTGGGTTGGCATTCTCATCTTAGCCTGCTGGTTCAAGATTCTAGAACTGCATGTGTTAGAGGGGGCAGAGTTAAATGATTGAATTAAGAAGGAACAGAATTTGGACCACCCCTGATTTCAGTCACTTTATTTTTATTTCTGGAAAATACCTTTCAACCACTTTCAATAGCCCCTTGTAGGAGGATTGTGACAATGTCTCAAATTCTCCTGATATTTTTGAAACGAATGTGCTTAGTTGTTCAGGGTTGCCCTTCAGTGAGCCTATAGCAGTTTCAGGCTCTTAAGAATTCATGTTCTAATCTTCTGGAACGTTGATATTATCAAAGTTTCCTAGCAGAAGTCACGATTTGTATACCCAAGGGAAAACCTGGAGTTTTTCCCAGTTAGTATCTGGGTTGCTTTCTCTTCTATTAGCACATAGTAGAGCAATTCAGAATTAGGCTTGGCAGATACATGTGACGCCTACTGGTACTTAATGTTGTTGTTTCAAGAATTGATTCTTGCTCTCAGCATCAGGCCATGATCTCTGTGCTTCAGCAAGCACATGGACATTTGTATTATTATATTTCACGGGGAAGTGATTAAAAATAGACTTTACTTTGTACTGTATCATTATTGTCAACATCTGTGACAGGGATATGGGAATAGACACTAAGTAGACAATTGGAGGGAATGATGCTAAAGCTGAAGCTCCAGTGCTTTGGCCACCTCATGAGAAGAGTTGAATCATTGGAGAAGATTCTGATTCTGGGAGGGTTTGGGGGCAGGAGGAGAAGGGGACGAAAGAGGATGAGATGGCTGGATGGCATCACCGACACGATGGACGTGAGCCTGAGTGAACTCTGGGAATTGGTGATGGACAGGGAGGCCTGGCGTGCTGCGATTCATGGGGTCACAAAGAGTCGGACATGACTGAGTGACTGAACTGAACTGAACTGAGACAATTGGTTTTGGCAGTATAATCTAGACATTGTGTCAGTTGTGCTTATTTTAGATGAAAACATGTATTTCCCTAGTAAGAAGCAAAAATGTATGTTATTAACATATCTTCTTCTGATTCAAATTCTAAAATCAGTATATTACTAAAGAAGCATACATGTTAGATACCTTAAAAAAGAATTTTTTAAAACTCTTCAAACTCTTATCTAATATTTACTTGGTTTTATTACTAATCTCTACTTGATCGTTTTTGTTGTAGTTAATCCCTAGAAGCTTTTATGTTTTTACTTATATAGTTGGTTATTTGAGATTTTAAAATTATAGTAATAATGTCTGACTCAGTTCAGTTCAGTTCAGTCTCTCAGTCGTGTCTGACTCTTTGCGACCCCATGAATCTCAGCACGCCAGGCCTCCCTGTCCATCACCAACTTCAGGAGTTCACTCAGACTCATGTCCATCGAGTCAGTGATGCCATCCAACCATCTCAACCTCTGTCGTCCCCTTTTCCTCCTGCCCCCAATCCCTCCCAGCATTAGAGTCTTTTCCAATGAGTCAACTCTTTGCATGAGGTGGCCAAAGTACTGGAGTTTCAGCTTTAGCATCATTCCTTCCAAAGAAATCCCAGGGCTGATCTCCTTCAGAATGGACTGGTTGGATCTCTTTGCAGTCCAAGGGACTCTCAAGAGTCTTCTCCAACACCACAGTTCAAAAGCATCAATTCTTCGGTGCTCAGCTTTCTTCACAGTCCAACTCTCACATCCATACATGACCACGGGAAAAACCATAGCCTTGATTAGACGGACCTTTGTCGGCAAAGTAACGTCTCTGCTTTTGAATATGCTATCTACGTTAGTCATAACTTTCCTTCCAAGGAGTAAGCGCCTTTTAATTTCATGGCTGCAGTCACCATCTGCAGTGATTTTCGAGCTCCCAAAAATAAAGTCTGACACTGTTTCCACTGTTTCCCCATCTATTTGCCATGAAGTGATGGGACCAGATGCCATGATCTTCGTTTTCTGAATGTTGAGCTTTAAGCCAACTTTTTCACTCTCCACTTTCAGTTTCATCAAAAGGCTTTTGAGTTCCTCTTCACTTTCTGCCATAATGGTGGTGTCATCTGCATATCTGAGGTTATTGATATTTCTCCCGGCAATCTTGATTCCAGCTTGTGCTTCTTCCAGTCCAGTGTTTCTCATGATGTACTCTGCATATAAGTTAAATAAGCAGGGTGACAATATACAGCCTTGACGTACTCCTTTTCCTATTTGGAACCAGTCTGTTGTTCCATGTCCAGTTCTAACTGTTGCTTCATGACCTGCATACACATTTCTCAAGAGGCAGGTCAGGTGGTCTGGTATTCCCATCCCTTGAAGAATTTTCCACAGTTGATTGTGATCCACACAGTCAAAGGCTTTGGCATAGTCAATAAAGCAGAAATAGATGTTTTTCTGGAACTCTCTTGCTTTTTCCATGATCCAGCGGATGTTGGCAATTTGATCTCTGGTTCCTCTGCCTTTTCTAAACCAGCTTGAACATCTGGAAGTTCACAGTTGACGTATTGCTGAAGCCTGGCTTGGAGAATTTTAAACATTACTTTACTAGCATGTGAGATGACTACAATTGTGCGGTAGTTTGAGCATTCTTTGGCATTGCCTTTCTTTGGGATTGGAATAAAAACGGACCTTTTCCAGTTCTGTGGCCACTGTTGAGTTTTCCAAATTTGCTGGCATATTGAGTACAGCACTTTCACAGCATCATCTTTCAGGGTTTGAAATAGCTCAACTGGAATTCCATCACCTCCACTAGCTTTGTTCATAGTGATGCTTTCTAAGGCCCACTTGACTTTGCATTCCAGGATGTCTGGCTCTATTTCATCTTTTTTTTTTTTTTAACTAAAAAATATTATACCTGTTTTTTTTTCTTTTTTTGTAGTTAAATTCTTATTCAAGTGTAACTAGACATTAATATTATGGTTAACAAATTAAAACTTGCAGCATTTACTAGACTATGAGATGGATTCTTAGTGGTACAGATGATTTAAAGTATCTCAATGACATTTAGTTTTACATATATGTGTGTGTGGTAGTTGCCGTTGTAAACCAATATCCTCAAAAGAGAATGTCACAATCCCTGAGTGAGATTATGGTCAAATTAAAGTAAGTTGGAGATGAATTTCATGATACTCTTAGCCCTTAGGTATTTCATGAAATCTCAAAAACTGGAAAAAGTTCTGAACTTTAGAAGGGATTTGAAATGAGGAAAATCAAAAGACGAGTATTGATGCGTAATATGAAATGGAGCATATTACAGACAGAAAGCTGTCAGTAGTCTGTGAGCTTCTCTTTGGTAAGTGTGTCCTAGCAGTGGTGTAGAACATAAAGTCATACTTTGCATCAGGAGTTCATCCCTGAATGATACATGCATAAATATGTCGGCTTTACTACAGGGCATTTTTCATTCAGGTTTGTTTCTTTTTGTGAACATTATTATTATAAGCAATGTTGGTTCAGAAATTTGAGTGTTTGCTGTTGCAGTAAAAGCATTCACAGGGAATACAGGTATCATCCTATAATAGCATGCGTCCATATGTAAAACAGTGTGCTATGGCCTTTGCTACTCTTTGCTTTGAACTTAAGACACAGTATTATTTATACTATTTTTAGACTAAAAAGCTTAAGGGTTTTTTGTTTCTTATTTGTATTGTTATTGAAGTTAGTCTTTTTTCCCCATTTTTTTAATGCATTGATTATATATTATTGTATCTGATTCATGTATACACACTTATTCTTCTCGTACTTTTTATTAACCTATCAACATCATTTTCATAACATTAGAGCATGAGTAGTTACATATTTTTTCTTAGAGAAATCCTTTGAGAAATTCTTTCATCTGAGCTTCCCTTGTTTTCTTTTTTCTTTCATTCTTGGAATTCCCTTTACCTTTCTTTTGAGTTTGTTTACCCATTTCATGGATTTTATGCCTTCTTTCTTTCTTTTACTCCCTTGTTGAAAAGGCTGCATCATTCAGTAATTTAGTCAGGTTGAAAAGGACGAAAGACATGGTGACTGCTGCCCAAATCCTGTCTCCTGAATTGCGCTGCTTCAATCTGAATAAGTGCTTTGTGGGTCTTCTCTCTTCACTACACCTACCTTTCCTTTTTGTCTAGTTTTGGGTTTTTTCTCTCTCTGTTTTTTAATTTCTTGGTTTATTTCCATATTTTGGTAACAGACATTTTCCATTCTTATTAAGGTAGGTACATGGTTTTTTGTGTCCTGGTTTTGTTTTTTCTTTGTTTTGCACCTTGAATATCTAAAAATATCCTTGTTTTACCTTGGCAGCTGATGGAACACTTGGCTGAGTATAGAATTCTATGTTAGAAATAATTCTATTCCAGACTTTTGCAGTCATTACTCCATTGCCTCCAATGTGTATTTAGATCACTGTTCCTTTATATGTTCCCTGTAGTTTTTTTAATACATATTGTTTAATCGTTAAGTCATGTCTGACTCTTTGCAACCCCGTGGACTATAGCCTGCCAGGCTCCTCTGTCCATGGGATTCTCCAAGCAAGAATACTGGAGTGGGTTGCCATTTCCTTCTCCAGGGGATCTTCCCAACCCAGGAATCGAACCCGTGTCTCCTACATTGCAGGCAGGTTCTTTACCAACTGAGCTATGAGGGAAGCCCCTTAATATATATATGTGTATATATATATATATATATATGTATATATATATAAAATCATCGAAGTATGGTTGACTTACAGTGTTTCAGGTACACAGCAAGGTGATTCAATCATGCAGATACACATATTATTTTTGAAATTATTTTCCATCATATCACAAAATATTGACTCTAGTTCCCTATGCTATACAGTAAAGCTTTGTTGCTTGTTGCATATCTATATTTTAATTAGAAATCTAGCATTCTATTCATACGAAGTCAAACAAGTGGAATCAAAATGTCATACATTTTTTAGTAAAGCAAAAATTCGTGTTTTCAAAAAATATATATATATACACAAAAGCTTTTCTACTACACTTGATAAAGACTTGAGAAAGAACATAAAAAAAAGAGATGGAGAAATTGGAGAACATAAACTAAATGAAATGGGAGCACTGGATATGAAATACAAAAAGTGAAACAAACTTGATAAAAGTAAAGATCATCATATCTTCCATTTGTTTTTAAACATGACTGCTCATTAGAGATGTATCTGGAGCTCTGGAGAAAAAAAAGGAATACCTGAGCATTAATATTTTTCAAAAAATTTCAAGATAATTCTGATATGCATCTGGATTTTAAAAAGTGATTACAGGTTTTTCTATTAGATCTTAGTTTTGGTGATACAGAGTTCTATTATTTTTCTGTTTACCAATCATGATAACAATGGTATTAAATGAGTTATAGTTGCATAATCGCAATAGTAAAAGATATTTATTAGTTTTTGCAATTAATAGCCAGGCCAAAAAATAAATAAATAAAGATAATTACAAGCCAAAATGATTGTATACAATTTGGGTGGGGATAGGGTCATCAAGCAGAGTGATGTGGTAAGTGGAAGTACATACATCCACCCAGTCAGTCTATGTCCTTTGGTTGGTACATTTGCTGCTGCTGCTGCTAAGTTGCTTCAGTTAGTCCATTTATATTTAAGGTCATTATTGATATGTATGATCCTATTACCGTTTTCTTAATTGTTTGATTTATTTTCTGTAGGTCTTCTCTTGATCTTGTGTTTCATGCCTAGAGAATTCCCTAGGCTGTTTGGTGGTGCTGAATTCTCTTAACTTTTGCTTGTTTGGAAAGCTTTTGATTTCTCCATCGAATCTGAACTAGAGTTTTGCTGGGTAGAGTAATCTTGGTTATAGGTTCTTCCCTTCTGGCTAATAGAGTTTCTGTTGAGATAGCCTGATGGGATTCCCTTGTATGTTGTTTGTTGTTTTTCCCTTGTTGTTTTACTATTTTATCTCTGTCTTTATTTTTTGTCAGTTTGATTACTATGTGTCTCAGTGTATTTCTCCTTGGGTTTATCCTGCCTGGGACTCTCTGTGCTTCCTGTATTTGGTTGACTAGTTCCTTTCCCATGTTAGGGAAGTTTTCAGCTATTATCTCTTCAAATATTTTCTCAGGTCCTTTCTCTCGCTCTCTTCTTCTGGGATCCCTATAATGCGAATGTTGTGTGTTTAATGTTGTCCCAGAGGTCTCTTAGATTATCTTCATTTTTTTTTTCATTCTTTTTACTATGTTCTATTATATGGCAGTGATTTCCACCATTCTGTCTTCCAGGTCATTTATTCATTCTTCTGCCCCTGTTATTCTGCTTTGGATTCCTTCTAGTGTATTATTCATCTCTGTTTGTTTGTTCTTTAGTTCTTTGGTAAACATTTCTTGCATCTTCCCAAGCTTTGCCTCCATTCTTTTTCCGAGATCCTGAATCATCTTCACTATCATTATTCTGATTTCTTTTTCTGGAATGTTGCCTATCTCCACTTCATTTACTTACCTTTCTGGGGTTTTATCTTGTCCTTTTATCTGGGACATAACTTTCTGATTTTTCATTGTGATCAACTTTCTGTAATATGGTTTTTGTTTTAGCCACAAAACAAAATGTGAGATTTTGATTCTTCTTGCTTCTACTATCTGCCCTCTGATGGATGAGGCCAAGAGGCTTGTGTAAACTTCTTGATGGGAGGGACTGGCAATGGGAAAAACTAGATCTTGCTCTGGTGGGCAGTGCCTTGCTCAGTTCAATTCAATTCAGGCACTCAGTCACGTTTGACTCTTTGCGACCCCATGGACTGCACCATACCAGGGTTCCCTGTCCACCACCAACTCCCAGAGCTCACTCAAACTCAGGTGTATCAAGTTGGTGATGCCATCCAAGCATCTCATCCTCTATTATACCCTTCCCCTCCTGCCTTTAATGAGTTTTAAGCCAACTTTTTCACTCTCCTCTTTCACTTTCATCATCAAGAGACCCTTTAGTTCTTCACATTCTACCATAAGGGTGGTGTCATCTGCATATCTGAGGTTATTGATATTTCTCCTGGCAATCTTGATTCTAGCTTGTGCTTCATCCAGCCCAGCATTTCCCATGATGTACTCTGCATATAAGTTAAATAAGCAGGGTGACAATATACAGCCTTGCCGTACTGCCTTCCCGATTTGGAACCAGTCTGTTGTTCCACGTACAGTTCTAACTATTGCTTCTTGACCTGCATACAGATTTCTAAAGAGGCAGGTCAGGTGGTCTGGTATTCCTGTCTCTTTAAGAATTTTCCACAGTTTGTTGTGATCCACACAGTCAAAGGCTTTGGCAGAGTCAATAAAGCAGAAGTAGATGTTTTTCTGGAACTCTCTTGCTTTTTTGATGATCCAATAGATGTTGGCAATTTGATCTCTGGTTCCTCTGCCTTTTCTAAATCCAGCTTGAACATCTGGAAAGCTTTAATCCAATTATCTGCTGATGGGTGGGGTTGTGCTCCCTCTCCCATAGTTGTTTGGCCCTGGGGTCTAGGAGCTCTTTGGTAGGGTTAATGGCAAACTCCAACAGGGTTTATGCCAAAGAGGACCTTGCAGTGCTCCCAAGCCTGTGGCGAGCCCTTGCCAACTTAGGCCTCCACAGGAGACCCTCCAACACTAGCAGGCAATTTTGATTCAGTCTCCTCTGAAGTCATTGCTCCTCTCCTCTGGGTCTTGGTGCATGCAAAATTTTGTTTGTGCCCTACAGGACTGGAGTCTCTGTTTACCCTAGTCCTCTGGAAGACTTATAATCAAATCCTGCTGGGCATCAAGGCCAGATTCCCTGGGGATTCCCTGTCCCTTTGTCTGGTTCCCAGGCTAGGAAGTCTGACATGGCATTCCGAATCTTCACAATAGTGCAAGAACTTCTTTGGTATTATTGTTCTCTAGTCTGTGGGTCACTCACCTGGCAGGTATGGGATTTAATTTTATCATGATTGATTCCCTCCTACCATCCTGCTATGGCTTCTTTGTCTTTGGATGTGGGGTATCTTTTTTTGGTGGGTTCCAGCATCCTCCTTTCGATGGTTGTTCAACAACTAGTTGTAATTGTGATGCTCTCACAGGAGGTGATGGGCACATGTCCTTCTCTTACTCCAACTTGAACCAGAAGCCTCAGGTTAAGGTTTTAAGAGGTGGCACAGCTTTACTATGTAATCAGAAATGGAATATGTGTATGTCTGATTACATAGTCTATGTTCTTTTTTCATTTTCTATTCTGTTGAATGGTCACAATTCCTTCTGTCCTACAACAAGTAGAGGCCAAAAACAATGATCAATGATAACTTCCAACCATTAACATGGATAAGAGCTCAGAAAAACTTTTGATAAAATGGCAAGTTGGAAACAAGGAAGCACCAAAGAGACAAACAAACAAAACATAAAAGTAGCCCCTCCTTCCTAATCCCCTCATTTCCTGATTATAACCCTTTGTATTTATTCATAATTCATTGTATTTCATGTATAATTCGTAATGTTTCATTTAAAATAATGTGAATCACCAGGAAAACAGAAAATATGAAGACTAGAGAAATTATAAAATACTGTAATTGAAATGCCAGAACAAAAGAGTGGAAGAAATTGATCATAAACAGTAGTTAATTATATATTAGAATATGCCTTTCTGAGCTGAAGGACACAAATCTACTGTTCACAAGGGTGAACAGAGCTAATAAAAGGAAACGCTTACCTAGAATACGCTCATAATACTTTTAACTTTGAAGGATAAGGAAAACATTTATATGTACTTAAGCAAGTGATTTCTAAATAAGAACATTTGATCAGATTTTAGGTTTCCCTCTTCAGAGCCAGTTTGCAGAAGAAAATGAAGTTATTCTAGTTAAAGTTGAGTGGAGAACAGGTTTAAAATTTGAAACCTAACCCATTCATAAATGAACACAATAGAGGCAAATACCCAGATATTTATATGATATTTTGTGATCTTGAAATCAGTTGGTTCTTTATTAAGCAAAATAGTATTACTTGAAGAAATTCTTACTGTCAACAGTATTTTGGGCCACAGCAGTGGAAATCCTGGCTCACAGTGCTCCAGCATTTATGTGTATGCCTATATTTTTTCCATGTCATCTCTCTTTCTCTCTCACTGCTTTTCATTTCTGTGATAGCTTGATGTTCCCAAGAGAAATCTTGGCTGGGAAAGCTGGGGAAATATGCCTGATAGGTATACTAAATATGAGAGTAGTTTTTCTGTTGCAATTGAAGCAAAAATTGAATTCTGCATTATTTACATCTGCTCATCCATATCTCTCTTCCTCTCCTACTAAGGTTTGCTAAAGAAAATAGATGCAAGTTAGGAGCACTGAATGTGTTAGAAATTCAGACA